>NC_059210.1:9500990-9768490 GCF_020615455.1 Coregonus clupeaformis
ACAGAAACAGTGAAATTATATAATTCAGGAAATAACATCAATTTTAAAGGTAACACTTTCCAGAAGGTTAATATCATCTGAAAGGAAAGTCTCCACATCCGTTAGTCAACCACATCCTGTGTTAAGCTACTGAAAGACATGTGAAAGGGTTTGTGACTGAAAGTCTAAGACCCAGTTTCAGTCTCTCTGTCTCTCTGTCTCTCTGTCTCTCTCTCTCTCTCTCTCTCTCTCTCTCTCTCTCTCTCTCTCTCTCTCTCTCTCTCTCTCTCTCTCTCTCTTCTCAATTAAGGGGCTTTATTGACATGGGAAACATATGCTTACATTGCCAAAGCAAGTGAAATAGATATTAAACAAAAGTGAAATGAACAATAAAAAATGAACAGTAATCATTACACTCACAAAAGTTCCAAAATAATAAAGACATTTGTCTATATACAGTGTTATAACGATGTGCAAATAGTTAAAGTACAAAAGGGAAAATAAATAAACATAAATATGGGTTGTATTTACAATGGTGTTTGTTCTTCACTGGTTGCCCTTTTCTTTAAGGCAACAGCTCACAAATATTGCTGGTGTGATGGCACACAGTGGTATTTCACCCAATAGATATGGGAGTTTATCAAAATTGGATTTGTTTTCGAATTATGTGTGGGTCTGTGTAATCTGAGGGAAATATGTGTCTCTAATATGGTCATACATTTGGCAGGAGGTTAGAAAGTGCAGCTCAGTTTCCACCTCATTTTGTGGGCAGTGTGCACATAGCCTGTCTTCTCTTGAGAGCCAGGTCTGCCTACGGCGGCCTTTCTCAATAGCAAGGCTATGCTCACTGAATCTGTACTTAGATTTCCTTAATTTTGGGTCAGTCACAGTGGTCAGGTATTCTGCCACTGTGTACTCTCTGTTTAGGGCCAAATGGCATTCTAATTTGCTCTGTTTTTTTGTTCATTCTTTCCAATGTGTCAGGTAATTATCTTTTTGTTTTCTCATGATTTGGTTGGGTCTAATTGTGTTACTGTCCTGGGGCTCTGTGGGGTCTGTTTGTGTTTGTGAACAGAGCCCCAGGACCAGCTTGCTTATGGGACTCTTCTCCAGGTTCATCTCTCTGTAGGTGATGGCTTTGTTATGGAAGGTTTGGGAATCCCTTCCTTTGAGGTGGTTGTAGAATTTAACAGCTCTTTTCTGGATTTTGATCATTAGCAGGTATCGGCCTAATTCTGCTCTGCATGCATTATTTGGTGTTTTACGTTGTACACAGAGGATATTTTTTGCAGAATTCTGCATGCAGAGTCTCAATTTGGTGTGTGTCCTATTTTGTGAATTCTTGGTCGGTGAGCGGACCCCAGACCTCACAACCATAAAGGGCAATGGGTTCTACAACTGATTCAAGTGTTTTTTGCCAGATCCTAATTGGTATGTCGAATTTTATGTTTTTTTTTATGGCATAGACTCTCAGATTGTTCACAGCTTTGTGGAAGTTACCTGTGGCGCTGATGTTTAGGCTGAGGTATGTATAGTTCTTTGTGTGCTCTAGGGCAACGGTGTCTAGATGGAATTTGTATTTGTGGTCCTGGCAACTGAAACCTTTTTTGGAACACCATTATTTCTGTCTTACTGAGATTTACTGTCAGGGCCCAGGTCTGACAGAATCTGTACAGAAGATCTAGGTGCTGCTGTAGGCCCTCCTTGGTTGGTGACAGAAGCACCAGATCATCAGCAAACAGTAGACATTTGACTTCAGATTCTAGTAGGGTGAGGCCAGGTGCTGCAGACTGTTCTAGTGCCCTCGTCAAGAGGGTGGGGCTTAAGCTGCATTCCTGTCTCACCCCACGGCCCTGTGGAAAGAAATGTGTGTGTTTTTTGCCCATTTTAACCGCACACTTGTTGTTTGTGTACATGGATTTTATAATGTCGCATGTTTTTCCCCCAACGCTACTTTCCATCAATTTGTATAGCAGACACTCATGCCAAATTGAGTCAAAAGCTATTTTGAAATCAACGAAGCATGAGAAGATTTTGCCTTAGTTTTGGTTTGTTTATTTGTCAATTAGGGTGTGCAGGGTGAATACGTGGTCTGTCGTACGATCATTTGGTAAAAATGCCAATTTGACATTTGCTCAGGACATTGTTTTCACTGAGCAAATGAGCTAGTCTGCTGTTGATGATAATGCAGAGGATTTTCCCAAGGTTGCTGTTGACGCATATCCCACGGTAGTTATTGGGGTCAAATTTGTCTCCACTTTTGTGGATTGGGCTGATCAGTCCTTGGTTCAAATATTGGGGAAGATGCCAGAGCTAAGGATGATGTTAAAGAGTTTAAGTGTAGCCAATTGGAATTTGTGGTCTGTATATTTTATCATGAATCTCTCTCTCTCTCTCTTTCAGTCTTTCTTACTCACTCACATGCTCATCATACCCTAAAGTGACAGGGTCAGTCTGTCTGGTGATTTCATGTGTTCACTAGCACTGCAGGTAAAGTAAAATAACTACCAGCAGCTTTACCTTTCTACTAGTGGGTGCACTTTCAGATGGATCTGTTTGTGAAAACAGATTCTGAAACTGCTGTCGGTCTGTGTCTTGTTTTCCATTGCTTTGTGGAAATGAAAGCTCCATCCATAGGTATCGGTTCTGGGTATTGGTAGTTTTTTGATAAATAAACCGGCTTTGAATTACGCTTTCATTGGGTCATTTAAACACCCTCAGAGGAACAATTTATGATGGAACAGATGACCCGGCAACAAGACCCGGCAACGAGCTGTGACCGTATGAGACTTGACACCCAACAGCACGGGGGGGAGAAAGAGGGAGACATCTTAACTACCCAACACCATAAGAGGCATTTGGCTAAGATTATCGACAGGACTGAACAGTCATTGTCATCACGAGAGGAGGTCAAGCATTCCGATAACCTCGTTTCTCCTGACGCCTCCATCCCCCTGTAGGTCTCAGGTCTCACATATCACACAGGAGAGGATACGGTTTGCTTGTAAAAAAGGATTTGCTCGACATTTGACATTATTCTTACATTAGCAGGGAAGAGCTTGTACAAGTCCAGTTCAATTTCAAATGCCAAATTTGTTTACAAAATGTTTACGCTACTCTCTCTCTCTCGCTCCCTCTGTTTACACTTTCGGTAACAGTGACTTGACTTAAACCCTGCACATATAATGCTTCATGGGTTTTTATAAGCATGTATGAGCCTACCACACTTTCTAGAAAGAAAGGCATTTGAAGAAATTGTTACACGTTCAATGATCTATGTATTGTTCAATGAATGCATGTTGTATGACCTGATAAAGCTGGCAGAGAGCCGCCATGAAAACACTTTTATTTATCTGTACAAACCAGTTGGTTAATGACCTTATCTTGCAAGAGAACACTTTTTTACTTCTCTTTTTCCTGTTTCGCTTCCTCTATGATTTCTTCACATCAGAAGACTGTCTCTTTCCTGTTCGAGGACCAGCTGTGGCACACACACTTTCACTCTTTATCTCACAACACTCGCTATATGCAGAATTACATTTTTAGAGCACTCACCGACACTATCCACCCACCCACCCACCACCCATACAACACAACACAGCCCAAGCATGACAGTATAATGCATCAGTTCTGCTTTCTGCCTGGCCAAACATTTCAATTTACTGTGAAGATTTCAACAAGATTTGGAGCCCACATCATCTGACTCAAGCAGTCTAAAATAGACCTAAATGAAACGCCCAGCGTGAGCTGTACCGGGTTGTGACAGACAGGCAGGCAGACAAACTGGCAGAGAGACAGACAGGAAGGCAGAGAGAGAGACAAACAGACAGAAAGGCAGAGAGACAGACAGGCAGGCAGAGACAGACAGACAGACAGGCAGACAGGGCAGACAGACAGACAGACAGACAGGCAGAGAGACAGACAGGGAGGCAGACTGAGACAGACCGCGAGACAGACAGACAGTCAGAGAGACAGACATAGGTAGAGACAGAACGGAAGGCAGACAGAGAGAGAGACAGACAGGAAGGCAGACAGAGAGACAGACAGGCAGAGATAGACAGACAGGCAGAGAGACAGACAGAAGAAAGGAATAGTGTAGGTGTCTCCTTAAAGGTGCAATCTGCAATAGTTAGTTGTTCAATGGCTATTTCAATTAATTATATATTATATACCCATTGGGAGTACAGATTACAGATTCTGGTTTTAAATGTCATCAAGATGCAAGTTACAAACCAATTGCCTAACTAATGGAGAGACATGATATTTAAAATACTGCCTGTTACTATGGTGATGATTTCGCTGCTTGCATGGTGTTGCTATTCCTATTATATACTGTATATAAAAGGATTAGATATCTGGAGAGCGAAATGTAACATTAACATGAATCCTATTAAAGACTGCAAAACAAAAACCCAGGTTTTTTTCATCGCTCTTTTCAATCAAACATTGCTAACAGCACATGCCATTTTTAACTACAGGCAGAAGAGTAACAACATGAGGTAGGCCTCATTATGGTCCGATCAGAAATCAATTTACTAGTCTATTATAATCCCGTGGTACCGGTGGTTTGTTGAGTCATGGGAGAAGAAGAGACAGACGCTACAAAAGCAACTGGACTTTCATGATTACAGTTCAAAGGCAGAAAGTGAAGTGGTCCACATGGGCCAAACTATTCACCAGAGACGTTCTTTCCCGTTTCTACATTCATTATTTGGGAGCACATTTTTTTTTTTTTTTGCATGCTGTGCACAAAATGAATTCCACTTCTTCACGCCCCAGAATCCAAAACATTGGATAAGAGCTCCTCTCTCAATGTCTTGGCATGTGAAGAAGCCTGCCAGTTCCTGCATTAAGAATGACACCATGTGGTCATATGGAGAAATGCAACATTTTAAGAATTGCTGTGTAATGGAACATGTACCTGTGCTGCACAGTGCCAGACAAACCTTTAAATTGGCAAAAAACTAAATACTATGTATTACCACACCAGGAAGATATTACTTCTTAAACATTATACCTACCCTAGGCTTTTTAAGTCTTATAAAAATACTTTATCAAGGTTCATACATGTCTATAACAAGTAATAAAGCGTTTTACCTGTTGTGTTTTTATTATTTACCTGTCGGCTTTAAGTAAAGTGTTACCGGATAGTTTACAGTAGGATTTAGGCTCTACTTAAACGTTCTGCGCTGGATAGTACTACTGGAACATTCTAGTAGGATCCACTTGGGGCGGCAGGTAGCTTAGTGGTTAAGAGCATTGTGCCAGTAACCGAAAGGTCGCTGGTTCTAATCCCCGAGCCTACTAGGTGAAAAATCTGTCGATGTGCCCTTGAGCAAGGCACTTATCCCTAATTGCTCCCGTAAGTCGCGTTGGATAAGAGCGTCTGCTAAATGACCCAAAAAATAACCTTGAGCATTCTACATGAGGTGTTTCTTGAATATTATACACTAGGCCCCTCAAACTCAACTCTGGACCTTGAAGCCAGTTCCACTGCATTTTTTCATTGTTCCCATCTAATCAGGGACTGATTTAGACCTGGGACACCAGGTGTGTGCAATTAACTATCAAGTAGAACAGAAAACCAGCAGGCTCCGGACCTCGTAGGGTCAGAGTTGAGTACCCCTGCACTAGGCTATACTTATATTATAAACAGCAGTCTGTTTCATCTCTTTGCCAACTCCTTATGGAAGGGGACTGTGGACCTACATAAGGAGTTGGCATTACTTGAACACTTCTTTTTGGCTTTTTTATGACTCCATACTCCTCAGACAATACAAATCCAATGACAGCAAAAATGACACACTGCTTCTTCATCCAAACATTTCAGATTAATTTAACAAATTCAACTTCACTGTTTTGTTAAAATATTTCCACTGTATTTTCATGAATTAAATGCATCAAAACAAAACAAACTAAATAAAAATTATCTTAGGGAAAAGGGTGAGAATTGCACACAGAACAATCAAAGTAAAAAATGAACGAAGGAAGATAGAAGAGGTAAATGATATTAACCTGAATCATTACAAGGATAGATGCGTACAGAGAATTTGGGTACAGATGAAGATGACCAACTACACTTTCCATTTTTTGGATGGCAATGAGATTAACAGACTGTTAGGCTTTAATAGTTGAAATATCAGCAAAATTAGATACCTTTACAACGAGCACAGCCACAGTATAACTCTGATCGGGAGACAATCTATATGAAGAAAAAATAATAATACAAACTTTCATTTAAAAAAATATACATAAATTACAGAAAATCATTCAAGTTAAAAACCAATAATCTGGAAATGGATTTAACAAATCAGAATACGAGTCCTAAGAACAAAATGCATGTGGCTTGGTTGGAAGTTGGTATTTACATACAAAGGCAGTCACCTTTATATACAATCCCCCATGTATTTATTTGGACAGTGAAGCTAAAACTTTTAATTTGGCTCTATACTCCAGCATTTTGGATTTGAGATCAAATGTTTTCTATGAGGCGACAGTACAGAATGTCACCTTATATTTGGGGGTATTTTCATATATCTGTTTTACCATTAAGAAATATAAGCACTTTATGCATTTAGTCCCCCCATTTGAAGTTGTCATAACAAGTACAGTATTTGGACAAATTAATTTATAGTGTATTACATTTAGTCAAAAGTTTAGAATTTTGTCCCATATTCCTAGCACACAATGACTACATCAAGTTTGTGACTCTACAAACTTGTTGGATGCATTTACAGTTTGTTTTGTTTGATTTGGATTATGTTGTGCCCAATAGAAATGAATGGTAAATAATGTGGTGTCATTTTGGAGTCACTTTTATTGTAAATAAGAATAGAATGTTTCTGAACACGTATACATTAATGTGGATACTACCATGATTACAGATAGTCCTGAATGAATCGTGAATAATGATGAGTGAGAAAGTTAAGAGGCATAAATATTATACCACCTCATAAAATGCTAACCTCCCCTGTTTTTGTCAATGGTTAGAGGTTAGCATGTTTTAGGGGTATGATCTTTGTGAATCTTTAACTTCCTCACTCATCATTATTGACAATTCAGTGATGATTATCCGTAATCATGGTAGGATCCACATTAATGTAGAATATTGTTATTTACAATAAAGGTGATTCTAAATTGACACAATACATTATTTACCATTGATTTCTATTTGACACAACATAATCGGAAACAACCAAAACAAACTGCAAATGCATCCAAGAAGTTTGTAGAGTCACAAGCTTGATGTAGTCATTGTGTGCTAGAAATATGGGACCAAATACTAACCTTTTTAATAAATGTAATACACTATAAGTGAATTTTTTCAAAATACTTACGACACCTTCAAATGGGCGGACTAGATACATAAAGTGCATTAATTTCTATACAGTAAAACAGATATGTATGAAAATACCCTCAAATAAAATGGGACATTCTTTACTGTCACCTCATATACACTACCGTTCAAAAGTTTGGGGTCACTTAGAAATGTCCCTGTTTTCGAAAGAAAAGCATTTTTTTGTCCATTAAAATAACATAAAATTGAGCAGAAATACAGTGTAGACATTGTTAATGTTGTAAATGGCTATTGTAGCTGGAAACGGCTGATTTTTGATGGAATATCTACATAGGCGTACAGAGGCCCATTATCAGCAACCATCAGTCCTGTGTTCCAATGGCACGTTGTGTTTGCTAATCCAAGTTTATCATTTTAAAAGGCTAACTGCTCAATAGAAAACCCTTTTGCAATTATGTTATCACAGCTGAAAACTGTTTTGCTGATTAAAGAAGCAATAAAACTGGCCTTCTTGAGACTAGTTGAGTATCTGGAGCATCAGCAATTGTGGGTTCGATTACAGGCTCAAAATGGCCAGAAACAAATAACTTTCTTCTGAAACTCTTTCTTCTGAAACTCGTCAGTCTATTCTTGTTCTGAGAAATTATGGCTAATCCATGCGAGAAATTGCAAAGAAACTGAAGATCTCGTACAACGCTGTGTACTACTCCCTTCACAGAACAGCGCAAACTGTCTCTAACCAGAATAGAAAGAGGAGTGGGAGGCCCCAGTGCACAACTGAGCAAGAGGACAAATACATTAGAGTGTCTAGTTTGAGAAACAGACACCTCACAGGTCCTCAACTGGCAGCTTCATTAAATAGTACCCGCAAAACACCAGTCTCAATGTCAACAGTGAAGGCGGCTCCGGGATGCTGATAGGCAGAGTTGCAAAGAAAAAGCCATCTCTCAGACTGCCCATCTTAATCTTTTCTTTTTATTGGCCAGTCTGAGATATGGCTTTTTCTTTGCAACTCTGCCTAGAAGGTCAGCATCCCGGAGTCGCCTCTTCACTGTTGACATTGAGACTGGTGTTTTGCGGGTACTATTTAATGAAGCTGCCAGTTGAGGACCTGTGAGGCGCCTGTTTCTCAAACTAGACACTCAACCTAATGTATTTGTCCTCTTGCTCAGTTGTGCACTGGGGCCTCCCACTCCTCTTTCTATTCTGGTTAGAGACAGTTTGCGCTGTTCTGTGAAGGGAGTAGTACACAGCGTTGTACAGGATCTTCAGTTTCTTGGCAATTTCTCGCATGGAATAGCCATAATTTCTCAGAACAAGAATAGACTGACGAGTTTCAGAAGAAAGTTATTTGTTTCTGGCCATTTTGAGCCTGTAATTGAACCCACAATTGCTGACACTCCAGATACTCAACTAGTCTCAAGGCCAGTTTTATTGCTTCTTTAATCAGCACAACAGTTTTCAGCTGTGCTAACATAATTGCAAAAGGGTTTTCTAATGATCAATTAGCCTTTTAAAATGATAAACTTGGATTAGCAAACACAACGTGCCATTGGAACACAGGACTGATGGTTGCTGATAATGGGCCTCTGTATGCCTATGTAGATATTCCATTAAAAATCAGGCGTTTCCAGCTACAATAGCCATTTACAACATTAACAATGTCTACAATCTATTTCTGATTAATTTTATGTTATTTTAATGGACAAAAAAAATGATTTTCTTTCGAAAACAGGGACATTTCTATGTGACCCCAAACTTTTGAACGGTAGCGTAAAACATTTGATCTCAAATCCAAAATATAGTATAAAGCCAAATTACACATTTTAGCTTCACTTTCCAAATAAATATGTAGGGGAGTGTACATTACATATTTAATGATACTGCAGCAGAAAACCGGGAGGGGGGATTTTAAACAGGCAGAATCTGAATCGGTCATTCAGTTTGATATTATTGACCTATGTGACAATACTAGCCTGGTTCCCAGATCTGTTTGTGCTGTCTCCAACTCAAGCCAATAGCCATAGGAATTGGCAAGACAGCACACACATATCTGGGACCAGGCTATGACAATACTAATGAAACAACAAGAATAATGTGGCAATGGATGAATGTAGACTTTTCTCTATACCCTCTCTTTGACAACATTGAACTCAACAGTTATCCATTTGTAGCCATGATGATTGAAAAGCATGATCTCCGTGATGACATCAGAGCACCTGAACATTCCTTCCTGAACGCTGGGCTCCCACATCAACAGAGGCTGCGTCCCAATTATCTACCCTTCTCCCGAAGTGGGCACTTGCACAGTCCCTTTCGTGGATTGAACAATCTCCTGGAGCACCTTTCCCCATCATGGATTTAACAAATGGTTGAAACTCCTTTCAGCCATTGCTTACACCAATCCAAGCATTTTAAATCCATGACGTGGAGGGTGCTAGTGCACACCGGCAGAAGGGTAGAGAACCAGGACGCAGCCTTAAAGCCTCCGAAACACTTTACAGAAGGGAGGGGAAGGAAGCATAGTAACCATGGAGCCCACAGGAGAACGGAGGTTGGATATGTGCTGGTTAAAGAGTCTGTTTTTCTTTTCTTTTCTTTTTTCTTCTACAGAGTCACACACGGCGCTATCATATCATTGGCTGATCATGTCAGTCACTAAAATCATCAGGAGGTGTGAATGTCCCATCTGTCATGTTGATTTACTTCTTTCTTTGTTTGTTTACAGCAGTGCCAGGAGTGTTCCAAAAGGATGGTTTGAAGAAGCAGACAGTCCAGTGAATGAAAAGTACCAAGTCCAAAGTGAGCTTTGTTTTGCAAAGTCTCTCTCAATGCACTTTGTGTTTCCTCTTCTTGTGTTTTTTGTCCTTCTTCTTGCCGGCACACTTCACACAGAACCACTGCTGGTCCTCGGGAGGGGCTGAGACCATCCCGACACAAGGCCTGGGGGGAGAAAGACGGAATCAGTGAGTGATAAAAAGAAGGGATCAAAAAGGGATAGTTAGAGAGGATCAGCTTTCCCCAGCGTAGGAACATTGGCTAGTTACTGCTGTAGAACCATAGTGAGGAACATTGACTAGTTATTGCTGTAGAACCATAGTGAGGAACATTGACTAGTTATTGCTGTAGAACCATAGTGAGGAACATTGACTAGTTATTGCTGTAGAACCATAGTGAGGAACATTGACTAGTTATTGCTGTAGAACCATAGTGAGGAACATTGACTAGTTATTGCTGTAGAACCATAGTGAGGAACATTGACTAGTTATTACTGTAGAACCATAGTGAGGAACATTGACTAGTTACTGTAGAAACATAGTGAGGAACATTGACTAGTTACTGTAGCGTAGCTGTAGAACCATAGTGAGGAACATTGACTAGTTACTGTAGCGTAGCTGTAGAACCATAGTGAGGAACATTGACTAGTTATTGCTGTAGAACCATAGTGAGGAACATTGACTAGTTATTACTGTAGAACCATAGTGAGGAACATTGACTAGTTATTGCTGTAGAACCATAGTGAGGAACATTGACTAGTTATTACTGTAGAACCATAGTGATGAACATTGACTAGTTATTGCTGTAGAACCATAGTGAGGAACATTGACTAGTTATTGCTGTAGAACCATAGTGAGGAACATTGACTAGTTATTACTGTAGAACCATAGTGAGGAACATTGACTAGTTACTGTAGCGTAGCTGTAGAACCATAGTGAGGAACATTGACTAGTTACTGTAGCGTAGCTGTAGAACCATAGTGAGGAACATTGACTAGTTATTGCTGTAGAACCATAGTGAGGAACATTGACTAGTTATTACTGTAGAACCATAGTGAGGAACATTGACTAGTTATTGCTGTAGAACCATAGTGAGGAACATTGACTAGTTATTACTGTAGAACCATAGTGATGAACATTGACTAGTTATTGCTGTAGAACCATAGTGAGGAACATTGACTAGTTATTGCTGTAGAACCATAGTGAGGAACATTGACTAGTTATTGCTGTAGAACCATAGTGAGGAACATTGACTAGTTATTGCTGTAGAACCATAGTGAGGAACATTGACTAGTTATTGCTGTAGAACCATAGTGAGGAACATTGACTAGTTATTACTGTAGAACCATAGTGAGGAACATTGACTAGTTATTGCTGTAGAACCATAGTGAGGAACATTGACTAGTTATTGCTGTAGAACCATAGTGATGAACATTGACTAGTTATTACTGTAGAAACATAGTGAGGAACATTGACTAGTTATTGCTGTAGAACCATAGTGAGGAACATTGACTAGTTATTGCTGTAGAACCATAGTGATGAACATTGACTAGTTATTGCTGTAGAACCATAGTGAGGAACATTGACTAGTTATTACTGTAGAACCATAGTGAGGAACATTGACTAGTTATTGCTGTAGAACCATAGTGAGGAACATTGACTAGTTATTGCTGTAGAACCATAGTGATGAACATTGACTAGTTATTACTGTAGAACCATAGTGAGGAACATTGACTAGTTATTGCTGTAGAACCATAGTGAGGAACATTGACTAGTTATTGCTGTAGAACCATAGTGAGGAACATTGACTACTAGTCAATGTTCCTCACTATGGTTCTACAGCAATAACTTGTCATATCAGCTGGACTGAACCAGAGTAAATTAATGAATGAATAAACAAATGAATGAATTAATGGATGGATGGATTAATTAATCCAAACCTCTCTCTTACCAGTGGTACCAGTCATCGCAGTCATCACAGCCGATCATGGGACTACCGTCGTCACGTTTGTTACAGCCAGGACAGATCCAGATCTGGTTTCCCCACTCATCACGGATCTACAGGGGAAACAACATCTTAGCAACAACACACTCAGGAGTAGAATATCTGGCTTCCCCACTCATCACGGATCTACAGGGGAAACAACGTGTTAGCAACAAGACAGAATATGCATCGCATAAATTAAAAATGTTTATTATGTATGCCTATGTATACCGAGTGGACAAAATATTAAGAACATCTGCTCTTTCCATGACACTGACCAGGTGAAAGTTATGATCCCTTATCGATGTCACTTGTTAAATCCACTTCAATCAGTGTAGATGAAGGGGAGGAGACAGGTTAAAGAAGGATTTTTAAGCCTTGAGACAATTGAGACATGGATTGTGTATGTGTGCCATTCAGAGGGTGAATGGGCAAGACAAAAGATTTAAGTGCATTTGAACGGGGTATGGTAGTAGGTGCCAGGCGCACCGGTTTGTGTCGAGAACTGCAACACTGCTCAACAGTTTCCTATGTGTATCAAGAATGGTCCACCACCCAAAGGACATCCAGCCAACTTGACACAACTGTGGGAAGCATTGGAGTCAACTTGGGCCAGCATCCCTGTAGAATGCTTTCGACACCTGGTAGAGTCCATGCCTCGATGAATTGAGGCTGTTCTGAGGGCAAAAGGGGGTGCAACTCAATATTAGTGAGGTGTTCTTAATGTTTGGTATACTCAGTGTATATCCATTACCTGTTACTATCCGGAGCAATGGAGAACACTCTCAAGACTATGTATGCTGCAGTTGTGCTCTTCAATAAAACATATTTCAAACAGATAGGAGTAGATAGACATGAGATATGTATGAGTGATAAAGGGGGTCTGGGACCCTCAGGAATAGACAGAATAGTCAAGAGAGATAGATGAGTAATGAAGTGGGGTGGGACTCACCACGTATGTACTGACAGTTTCAGTGACCACGCTGCGTACAAATGTTTTGCCGGAGGACAGCATTGATGCAGGTGACAGCATGGCAGGGGGAGGGTTGTCAGGGGGAAGATGGGATGCAGGAGGAGCCAACGAGGGTATCGGGGGGAGGATTGGAGGAGGTGGCGGCAGCTGAAGGCGACTGCCGGGACCAGATTTGGTGGTGGGGGTCTTGGGTGCTGGAATCTTGGGCGGTGGCTCGGAATTCGGAACCACCTTGCTGATAACTCTGGAGATGGAAAGAGAGAGAGAGAGAGAGAGAGAGAGAGAGAGAGAGAGAGAGAGAGAGAGAGAGAGAGAGAGAGAGAGAGAGAGAGAGAGAGAGAGAGAGATCAGAGCCAATGAGAAATGACTTCATGCGAGTAAAAAATACAGAGGCCCTGAACCACATAGGACCAGACACAGCACTTGTTTTGTACATCTATGTATGTAGGTGTTCCTGTGTCAGTGTGTGCTGTACATGTTTGATGCAGCTGTATGCTGCAGCCAAATTAAGTTAAAGGTGCAATATGTAGAAATTGCTCAGCCATTTCCTGGTTGCTAAAATTCTAATAGTTCACATAATTTCAAGCAATGTATAGTGTAGAGAATCATTGTACTATCTAAACCGCTGTGAAATATATTTTCAGTAACCAAAAATATTGTATTTTCAGCCGTTTGAAGCTTGTGTACAAAATCGAAAGTAAAAGACGCAAAAACGAAACTTAAGAACAGGAAGTATAGAAATAGCGCACATAGAACATATCTACCGCTTCTTAGACTCGCTCAATGCAAATGACAGATGTACAACTCACATTTCAATGGGAATTTGGTCGGGTCGCCCAAAAAGGGACATTTACAGTATTCAGACCCCTTGACCTTTCCCACATTTTGTTTTGTTACTGCCTTATTCTAAAATGGATGAAATCATTTTTTCCCCTCATCAATCTACACACAATACCCCATAATGACAAAGCAAAAACAGGATTTTTTAAATGTTATTTTTATACGGAAAGATCACATTTACATAAGTATTCAGACCATTTACTCAGTACTTTGTTGAAGCACCTTTGGTAGCGATTACTGCCTTTGAGTCAGTCTTCTTGGATATGACGCTACAAGCTTGGCACACCTGTATTTGGGGAGTTTCTCCCATTCTTCTCTGCAGATCCTCTAAAGCACTGTCAGGTTGGATGGGGATCATAGCTGCACAGCTATTTTCAGGTCTCTCCAGAGATGTTCGATCGGGTTCAAGTCCGGGCTCTGGCTAGGTGTCTCAAGGACATTCAGAGACTTGTCCCGAAGCCACTCCTGTGTTGTCTTGGCTGTGTGCTTAGGGTCGTTGTCCTGTTGGAAAGTGAACCTTCGACCCAGTCTCAGGTCCAAAGCACTCTGGAGCAGGTTTTCATCAAGGATCTCTCTGTACTTTGCTCCGTTCATCTTTCCCTCGATCCTGACTAGTCTCCCAGTCCCTGCCGCTGAAAAACATTCCAACAGCATGATGCTGCCACCAACATGCTTCACCGTAGGGATGGTGCCAGGTTTCCTCCAGACGTGAAGCTTGGTATTCAGACCAAAGAGTTCAATCTTGGTTTCATCAGACCAGAGACACTTGTTTCTCATGGTCTGAGAGTCCTTTAGGTGCCTTTTGGCAACTCCAAGCAGGCTGTCATGTGCATTCTACTGAGGAGTGGCTTCTGTCTGGCCACTACCATAAAGGCCTGATTGGTGGAGTGCTGTAGAGATGGTTGTCCTTCTAGAAGGTTCTCCCATCTCCACAGAGGAACTCTGGAGCTCTGTCAGAGTGACCAAGGCCCTTCTCCCCTGATTGCTCAGTTTGGCCGGGCGGACAGCTCTAGGAAGAGAATTGGTGGTTCCAGACTTCTTCCATTTAAGAATGATGGAGGCCACTGTGTTTTTGGGGACCTTCAATGCTGCAGACATTTTTTGGTGCCCTTCCCCAGATCTGTGCCTCGACACAATCCTGTCTCGGAGCTCCATGGACAATTCCTTCGACCTCATGGCTTGTTTTTTGCTTTGACATGCACTGTCAATTGTGGGACCTTATATAGACAGGTTTCTGCCGTTCCAAATCATGTCCAATCAGATTAATTTACCACAGGTGGACTCCAATCACGTTGTAGAAACATCTCAAGGATGATCGATGGCAACAGGATAACCCTGAGCTCAATTTTGAGTCTCATATCGATCATAGCCTACTGCTGGAAAAACGTATGTGATATGGCTTTACACCCCCTGCTATAATGTGGATAAAGAGTTACTTGTCTTAACAGAACACAGAGGGTGTTCTTTAATGGAAGCCTCTCAAACATAATCCAGGTGGAATCAGGAATTCCCCAGGGCAGCTGTCTAGGCCCCTTGCTTTTTTCCATCTTTACTAACGACATGCCACTGGCTTTGAGTAAAGCCAGTGTGTCTATGTATGCGGATAACTCAACACTATACACGTCAGCTACTATAGCAACTGAAATAACTGCAAAACGTAAAGAGTTGCAGTTAGTTTCGGAATGGGTGGCAAGGAATAAGTTAGTCCTGAATATTTTCAAAACTAAAAGCATTGTATTTGGGAAAAATCATTCACTAAACCCTAAACCTCAACTACATCTCGTAATGAATAATGTGGAAATTGAGCAAGTTGAGGTGACTAAACTGCTTGGAGTAACCCTGGATTGTAGACTGTCATGGTCAAAGCATATTGATACAACAGTAGCTAATATGGGGAGAAGTATGTCTATAATTAAGCGCTGCTCTGCCTTCTTAACAACACTATCAACAGGTCCTACAGGCCCTAGTTTTGTAGCACCTAGACTACTGTTCAGTAGTGTGGTCAGGTGCCACAAAGAGGGACTTGGGAAAATTGCAGTTGGCTCAGAACAGGGCAGCACGGCTGCCCCTTAAAAGTACACGGAGAGCCAACATTAATGACATGCATGTCAGTCTCTCCTGGCTCAGAGTGGAAGAGAGATTAACTTCATCACTGCTTGTTTTTGTAAGAGGTGTTGACAAGCTGAATGTACTAAGTTGTCTGTTTGGAATACTGTTTTATATGTAATGTAAGTGCTTTAATATGTTTGGACCCCAGGAAGAGTAGCTGCTGCCTTGGCAGCAGCTAATGGGGATCCCTAATAAATACAAACAGCAAAGGGCCTGAATACTTACATAAATAAGGTATTTATGTTTTTATACATATGCTAAAAATTTTAAAACGTTTCGCTTTGTCATTATGGGGTATTGTGTGTAGATTGATGAGGATATATATATATATATTTTTTTAAATCCATTTTAGAAAAAGGCTGTAACGTAACAAAATGTGGAAAAGGTCAAGAGGTCTTAATATTTTCCAAATGCACTGTAAATGGACTAATAAAGTTGTATTGATTTGAATTGAGAAACGTACATTTTGTCCTGTCCAGCCCCCACCCTCAGGGTCAGCCTGGGGATGACAGGAGACGGGACAGTCACTGGAGTCTCCACCCTCACCTAGAAGAAGAAGAAGAAGAAGAAGAAGAAGAAGAAGAAGAAGAAGAAACGTGTTATTGTGTGTGTGTGTAAGATGCTTCACTAATGTTTTATAAAACGCTACACTACAAACCAATACTGGGAAAAGACAAGTTACCTTTTCTAGCCTGATCCTCTCTTTTTCCTTCTCTCGCTTCTTCTCTTCCTTATCTCTCTCCTTCTCCCTCTCCTTGTCTTTATCTTTCTTCTTCTTCTTCTTCTTGTCTTTCTTCTTGTCCTTCTCCTTGCTCTTCACATCCTTGTCCTGGAGGATGGGGGGAAGAGGGGGCAACATGGAGGGGATGCGGAGACACGTGGACGGGCTGAACCGGACAGGCATGTCACCCAAACTGAATGGGGTGAGGGAGGATATCTTCTGCCTGTCCTTACCTTTGTCCCGCTTGTCTTTGTCCTTCTTGCTCTTCTCCTTCTTCTTGTCTTTCTGTTTGTCCTTCTCCTTCTTGCCGCTGCCATCCCCTCCATCTCGGGACTTGATCTTGATCATGGATCCTTCCGGACTGCCGAACCCTGACCTCTGACCCTGGAAGTGTTCCCCGAGGTCGTCCTTGTTTCCAATGTCCTTCCATGGCATCTTGGCCTCTTTGGAGAAAGAATCTTTGCTCTTCCCCCTGTTCTTATCCTTGTTCTTCTCTTTCATCTTCCCCCTGTTCTTATCCCTCTCTTTATCTTTTGGTTTCTCTCCTTTATCCTTCATCTTTGTCTTGAGCTCCTTCTTCAGTTTCTTCTTGATGTCAGCCGAGGAGACGAGCTTGTTCTTCTCCTGGTACATCTTGAGGAGGGGTTCCGGGGTCGGGGGCGAGGCGGACGCTGAGGTGAGGTACGATTCGTCCTGGGGTTGTCCTGCCGAGGGACCCCCCTGGTTCACCTTGCGTATGACCTCGTTGATGGAGTCGTCCATGGTCCAGTTCCCGGGGCCGCCACCTGTGCTGAGTTGTAGTGGCGTGGACGTGTCTTTACCAAGGCTGTTGGCATCCAGTGAGAGCTTAGGCGTTCCTCCTGGCTCCATGATAGTGAGCCTCCGGGGAGAGGAGAAGCCATCGCTCTCCGACTCGCAGCCCGACGAGAAGGCGAAGGGGTCGGGCTCCCGCTCGGCGCACGCCCTGGCGATCACAGCGTCGATGGAGTCGTTGATATCGGCGTTGTCGGTGCCAGGTTCGACGAGTTTACCTGAGATGAAACCCGCCAGCTCGTGGTCCTCCAGGCTTTGGACGTGGATGTTCTCTTTCCCCATCCTCTCGCTGAGGGCTGACAGTGGCAGCCTCTGTAGGCCAAGGGCCTGAGCCTCCGACTTGCCCTGGGGGTGAGACCCAGACTTGGCTCCAGAGCCCATCTTGGGGCTCTTGGGACTTTTAGGGCTCTTGGTCTGGCCAGGGGACTTTTTCCTTTCCTTGGAAGATTTAGGCGAGCAGATGGGGCTGCCTGACATAGCCCCACCAGCATTGACCCCCTTGGGGGACTTAGTCCGTGGCCTGCCAGGGGATGAGCCTTTTGGCCCTTTGCGGCCTTGACCGCCATGAGACTTATGATCCGAGTGTCTCCCGGGGGTCACCGGCTGGGGTCTGAATGACGTTGGAGGCCCAGGTGTCTCAGGGGACAGAGACATTGAACCCAGGCTGTCATGAGAGTGAGAGGCCATCATGCCTGGAGGAACACGTTGGGGGTTGAGGGAGGTGAGGGGCTCCCTGGGCTCCATGCTCCAGTCGGGGCTGAAGCCAGGGTGCATGCGAGGCCTCTTGGAGGTGGGCATCATACCCATGGCAGCGTCGGGGCTGTCCAGGTGTCTCTTCACAGGGTGGTTCTCATCATTCACTGCCTCGTCATCATCCATATCCTCATCGGTATCGTCCAGCGGGACCTGCATGGCCTCGGCAGAGGTGCCCATGTCAGCCAGGGCTTCCTCCTCCTCCTCTTCTACAGGTGAAAGAGAACACTGAGTTAATCAATCACTCAGTCTTCCAGGGTCTGATTGGCATTGAATTAAAGGAGGAAGATAAAAACCATCTGTCTATCAAAACCCCATTAACACACAAATACAAACAGAAGCATACACACACTCCCTATCTCATGACATTCTCTATACACTGCACAACTGTTCTTCATAGAGGTAAGTTGTGCCACACAAACACACACACATAATGCTACAGCCCTTACCTTCCTGTAGTGAGACCAAGGGTGGCATATAATCTGGAACGTAGTCCTTCCTCTCCTCTGCGTCCCCCCGGAGCCCCACTCCAGGCTGAGGGAACTGCAGCACGTTGTTCTTGCTTAGGGGGAATAGGGGCGTCTGCTGGGCGAAGCCTACAGGCTCCAGGTTGTGGACATAGTCCTCCAGCTCAGACAGACTCACCCCCAGCAGCCTGAATGCCTGGCCTACGTCGTCCAGCACTGGGTCTGTTCGCCCATCTAGGAATAAACAGGAGTATGCATGAGACATCGCACCGAAAGGTCTTCTTTAACATGTATCTTACTAAGGGTCAAACCCAAGGAGTGAGACTGAATGGACAACAAGGATAATTTCATGCAAGGACTTACATACAGTATATCCTTTGTCATATGGATCATCCTCTTTCTTAATCATGGTTTGATTGAGCCAAAATGAAGATTAGCTAAACCATTAGCTATTATGTCTTCAGCAAATAGTTCATTTTCTGTAATTTTATCCCCAAGGGAAAGACGTGACAATTATTGACAAACCTACTACATTTCTAGGATAGTATATTCTTAAAAGCCATTTCTAAATGAGATACCACACTGGGTTCCTTCTCTCCCATGTTGAACACTCCCCTATGTTGACATCTGAGCTAACCATTTCAGACACAGCATGACCGGTTTCAACTGAGAAACACAAATACACATGGCCAAAACATACAAAATGTACACAATTGAGCTAACTACACAGATACATACATGCAATACTTAGAAAATGTATACTCGCAAACATAACTAAGTCTGGTCATTGATTACATCATGTGGCTAACTAACATAGTTGGTTAGCAGCTAGGCTATCTTTACTGTACATGTCTCTGACAAGCTATTAGCACTAACGTTAGGCCTCGATTGGAGGGGGCGCTAGTCACCGAGCCGGGAATAAACAACGTGATCCAATACCTAGCCAGATCACTCACGTCAAGTAGACATGTCGGAAATACAGTACTTACAGAGCTCCGAATATCGATGACAACCCCTGGCCAACTGCTGGATATATCTGTGCAGAACATCGGAAAGCAGGTCGCAGGCGGTGAGCTGCACCGCATCCCAGCCCAACGCTTGGCAGATCTGCGCCACCGACACACGCAGCAGCGAGCGGGCATAGCTCTCACACATCTCACTGACTTTAGTAACGGTCCTTGCTTCGTCAATCCCTACTATAAAACATCATCCTGTTCTTCATGATGCATGAAATACATGCAGGTCGCGAACAAAACGCTCGATGAGGGTTAATTTTGACATCTATTCGTGTAAATATGTTGGCGCTCTCGCCAGAGCCGCCATCTTGTTTCCACCGACAAAACCATCCTAGAAAACGTTGATTAGACATGCGCAAAAACATGGGACAACCCACTAAACAAGGGTACGTTCGCAGGGATCATTACCTGCCCTGCGCAGCCGGAAAACTTCTCAACTATCAAACAGCCATTCCATTTTCACTGACAGAAAGAACCGTAGGAATAAAGTAAAGGACACTCAGCTATGGATGAAGAATATGATGTTATCGTTCTCGGGACCGGCTTAACGGTGAGAAAATGGACAAAGCAATAGTACGAACTTCCAATAGTCGAAGCATGCTCATGCATGACATTTCACAGCTAGGCGTGTAGGCTAATCTGTAGGCTGTCATGGCTAACTAGTGCTAAATTAGCTTGCTTGCTCTTTTGTTAGAAATCCATTTTAAGTTATTTTCAGAAATGTGTGTACTTTGTTTCTCATTAGTGTTATATGTGTGTGGTGATACTTTCCACAGTCTGCAACAAGTGACAGCTCACATACAATATCTAGTATTTCCTGTTATTTTCCCTAGAGTAAAATGTAGTTAACGTTAGCTAGTTGGCTACGCTATGCAGCTAGCTAGCCAGTTTAGCTAGTTGGCTACGCTATGCAGCTAGCTAGCCAGTTTAGCTAGTTGGCTACGCTATGCAGCTAGCTAGCCAGTTTAGCTAGTTGTGTTGTTAGCTGTTATACTGTTTACATTGTTCTTTAAACATCTGTCTAAAACATACAATACCGCCTTTATACATCTCTTTTTGTGTAACTAACTTACCTATCTGACTTCTATTTATTTGTAAAGGAATGCATTCTGTCTGGCATTATGTCAGTGAAGGGGAAGAAGGTGCTTCATATGGACAGGAACTCATACTATGGAGCAGAGAGCGCTTCCATCACACCACTAGAAGACGTAAGCAAAGGCACACAAGATTACCTTTTTCATACTATCACGCCTGTTCTGTTTTCTTTTTACATCTTCCCTTCAGGCAACTAGGGTCAATCCTTAACTAGGCCAGCCCAGTAATTGGCTCAACTCAGATCAGTAGTGTGGAAAAGGTATTAACCTGGGGTGTGTTCATTATTCGAATTCCGTTGCAAAACGTTTACTCTAGGAAGCAACCGGAACGAAACGGGGAGGGACGTACCTGAACTTGTCCAATAGAAACTCGTTTCCGTTGCAAAACATTTTCTGTTTGTAGTAAACCAAATGTTTTGTAACGGAATCCAACTAATGAATACACCCCAATGGTTGAAAAACAGCCCCCATCATGTGGTGCTATCACACAAATATAGAGTAACATGTTATATTATCCATGTTGTCACACAGATATAGAGTAAGTAACATGTTATATTATCTATGCTATCACATCTCATTGTTATAGTTGAGGCACAGCTGAGTTTGAGCTACTCAAAAACTGACAGCTCTATGTTTAACTGTCAAAGAAACTAAGTAATGAATTACATTGAATGAAGTAATAAAAAAATGTTTTTCTTCTTGTCCCCCTCCAGTTGTACAAGCACTTCAGCCTTCCAGGTAAACCTCCGGAGTCCATGGGAAGAGGCCGGGACTGGAGCGTGGACCTCATCCCAAAGTTCCTGATGGCCAATGGTAGGAAAGCAATATGGCATTCTAGATATAATACTGAGTGCAGGGTTGTGTTCATTAGCCACGGGGGTGTCATTGCATGCCCTAATGACCATGACCCATGTCTCTTTTCCTGTTTCTGCTCTACCCAGGTCAGCTGGTGAGGATGTTGCTGATCACTCAGGTCACCCGTTACCTGGATTTCAAGGTGATCGAGGGCAGCTTCGTCTACAAGAAAGGAGCCATCTACAAAGTGCCTGTCACTGAGACAGAAGCACTGGCCTCCAGTGAGTATACACGAAGTGGACAAAACATTATGAACACCGGCTTTCCATGCCATAGACTGACCAGGTGAACGCTAAGATCCCTTCTTGATGTCACTTGTTAAATCCACTTCAATCAGTGTAGATGAAGGGGAGATGACAGGTTAAAGAATGATTTTTAAGCCTTGAGACAATTGAGACATGGATTGTGTGTGTGTGTGCCATTCAGAGGATGAATGGGCAAGACAAACAATTTAAGTGCCTTTGAACGGAGTATGGTAGTAGGTGCCATGCGCACCGGTTTGTGTCAAGAACTGCAACGCTGCTGGGTTTTTCACGCTCAACAGTTTGCTGTGTGTATTAAGAATGGTCCACCACCCAAAGGACATCCAGCCAACTTGACACAACTGTGGGAAGCATTGGAGTCAACATGGAACAGCATCCCTGTGGAATGCTTTCGACACCTTGTAGAGTCCATGCCCCAACAAATTGAGGCTGTTCTGAGCGCAATAGCAGGGGGTGCAACTCAGTATTAGGAAGGTGTTCTTAATGTTTTGTACACTCAGTGTATAGCAATGGGTTTCTCAGATGCTTATTCCTATAATATATGCTATGCCATTAAGCAGACCCTTTATTCAAAGAAACTTACAGTACAGTGAGTGCATACATTTTTTTGGTATGTGTATGCTATCTTCTCAGTTGCTTAATGTGGATGACCTATGCTCCCCAAGGAGAAAAGGTTTTAAGTCTAGTTAAATATAATAATAATAATAATATGCCATTTAACAAACGCTTTTATCCAAAGCGACTTACAGTCATGCGTGCATACATTTTTTTTTTTGTGTATGGGTGGTCCCGGGGATCGAACCCACTACCTTAGCGTTACAAGCGCCGTGCTCTACCAGCTGAGCTACAGACAGTGAAGTCCATCACATCCTGGCCCAGGCTGAACTTCTTGTATAGGTCACGCATCGTTGACTTGTTGGGATCGACACCCTCCATGGTTTTGGGATCGTTCAAGTCGTAGTTGGCAACGAAGATCAAGAAGTTCCTAAAACTATTAACTTAACCAAAGCTTTAATCCCAAGCGATTTACAGTATTAGTGAGTGCATCCATTTTTTTGTATGTGTATGCGATCCCCCAAAGGAATTTAAGCCACAATTGAACCCACAACCTTTCAACTGAACCAAACAGGACCACATTCTTAGTCTCATTTCAGACAACAGCAGCCTTTTCTATTTCTGTCTCACTGACTTTTCTGCCCCCTCAGGTTTGATGGGGATTTTCGAGAAGAGGCGTTTTAGGAACTTCTTGATCTTCGTTGCCAACTACGACTTGAACGATCCCAAAACCATGGAGGGTGTCGACCCCAACAAGTCGACGATGCGTGACCTATACAAGAAGTTCAGCCTGGGCCAGGATGTGATGGACTTCACTGGTCACGCCCTCGCTCTCTACAGGACAGACGAGTAAGTGGCTTTGTCTGAAATTACCCTATTCACTATATATAGTGCACTTCTTTTGACCAGGGCCCATAGGATGGCAGATAGCCTAGCGGTTAGAGCGTTGGGCCAGTAACCGAAATGTCGCTAGTTCGAATCCCCAAACAGACAAGGTGAAAAAATCTGTCGATGTGCCCTTGAGCTGTTGATAATGGCTGACCCTGGCTGTGAACCTATTTCCCAAAAAAACATTTCCAATTCAAAAGTGTATAATACACACTTGTACATGTGTGAAATAGGACAAATATAAACACCCACATTATTATAATTATATAGGGAATTGGGTGCCATTTCTGACACAGCCAGAGACTGCAGTCGTCACCACCACTACTTGAGTTGAGATGTCACGCAGGCCTTTTCACTCACTCTGCCACTCGTGTATCAGCATTACTATATATATGGATGTTTCTTGTGGTTTTATTTATTGTTTTCTTTAGTATTATTTATTGTGAGCGCTCGGACGAGTACGATTTTTAAATGTTTTCTACACTATTGGAAACTTGAATGATGGGAATTAATAGGATGGGTGACTGTCCACTGTGTTCAGGCAGGTACAAATACTTCAAGAAGTGTCAAATCTAAAATATGTAACATCTATAAACATTTATAAGCATTTTTTATGGCTTATTCATAAACATTTTAACAAAGTAACCGTGTTACAATCTAGTATTTGTTTGATCCCTCAGCTACCTGGATCAGCCCTGCATCGACACTATCAATAGGATCAAGTTGTACAGTGAGTCTCTGGCCAGATACGGCAAGAGTCCTTACCTCTACCCTCTCTACGGCCTGGGGGAGCTGCCACAAGGCTTTGCCAGGTAAGATGACTTTGTCCCCGCCCTGCTATTATGTAATTGTTCCTGATTAATCAGGAATTCCTGCTTTTCTGACTCTATCCTCTTCAATACATACTAGAACTGAAGTTTACCTACTCCCAAACCAATATCCTACTGATTTCAGTTGTCCTGATCATAGAAATAAAAATCTCATTCTAGTTCTGTGATGCTGATTTGACTGTTTTTAGCCTTATGCTTAATTAACCCATCCCATGCTCCACTATTCACCAGTGTCTTTGACTTGACCTCTCTCCCTCTAGGTTGAGCGCTATCTATGGTGGGATCTACATGCTGAACAAGCCCATAGAGGAGATCGTTATGGAGAATGGAAAGGTGGTGGGGGTCAAGTCAGAGGGAGAGGTGAGATTCTATCACATTTTTGCCTCCTGTTATAATTAAGCAATAAGTCCCGAGGTGGTGTGGTATATGGCCAATATACCACGGCTAAGGGCTGTTCTTATGCACGACGCAACGCAAAGTGCCTCGATACAGCCATTAGCCATGGTATATTGGCCATATATCACAAATCCCCGAGGTGCCTTATTGCTATTATAAACTGGTTACCAATGTAATTAGAGCAGTACAAAAAAAAAAGGTCATACCCGTTGTATATGGTCTGATATACCTTTGGTCATGTAGTATATGTGGACACCTGCTCGACCAACATCTCATTCCAAATTCATGGGCATTAATATGGAGTTGGTCCCCCCTTTGCTGCTATAACAGCCTCCACTCTTCTGGGAAGACTTTCCACTAGATGTTATTGCTGTGGGGACACATTAGTGAGGTCGGGCACTGATGTTGGGCGACTAGGCCTGGCTCACAGTCGGCGTTCCAATTCATCCCAAAGGTGTTCGATGGGGTTGAGGTCAGGGCTCTGTACAGGCCAGTTCTTCCACACCGATCACGACAAACTATTTGTGTATGGACCTCGCTTTGTGCACGGGGGCATTGTCATGCTGAAATACGAAAGGGCCTTCTCCAAACTGTTGCCACAAAGTTGGAAGCACAGAATCGTCTAGAATGTCATTGTATGCTGTAGCGTTAAGACTTCCTTTCACTGGAACTAAGGGGCCTAGCCCGAACCATGAAAAACAGCCCAGACCATTATTCCTCCTCCACCAAACTTTACAGTTGGCACTATGCATTCAGGCAGGTAGCGTTCTCCTGGCCGAATCCACTAATTTGAAGGGTTGTCTACATACTTTTGTGTGTATATATAGTGTACCACGGCTATCAGCCAATCAGCATTCAGGGCTCGAACCACCCAGTTTATAATGATTGTTTTCTATCAGTTCTTCATGGTGAATGTCTAATGGCAGTGTATACAACTGACAAAATTTGAATGGTTCCAGATGGCGGTTCGCTAACCATGCCTTACCCTAAACATAAACTTAACCCTTACCCTAACCTAACCCACCCTCACCTTAATTATAACCCTAAACTCTACTATCTCGCCTTTCCTCTCCAGATAGCCCGCTGTAAGCAGCTGATCTGTGACCCCAGCTACGTCATGGACAGAGTCAGCAAGGTCGGCCAGGTGGTCCGTATCATCTGCGTCATGAGCCACCCCATCAAGAACACCGGCGACGTCAACTCCTGCCAGATCATCATCCCTCAGATCCAGGTCAACAGGAAACATGGTGAGACCCCTCGATACTAGGGTATCTAGCCTACATAAGGACTTCGTAATACATTCATAACCCATACATACAACATACATAAGCATTTCATAAATTCTTGTGTGTGAAATGAAGTTGTGACTTTTTGAATGGCTGTGTTCATTAGGCACCAAACGGAAGAAAACAAACTGGGAGCGACTACCTGGAAGAAACGCAAATGTTCTGCTTTTTTCAGTTTTCAAAAACGCTTTGTTACTTTTTACGCCCTACTGAACACAAGGCAGTGGAGCTTAGTGAGGGTGTATGATATGACACGGGTCTCTTCTGTTTTTATGGCAGACATCTACGTGTGTATGATCTCCTCGGCCCACAACGTGGCAGCGCAGGGCAAGTACATTGCCATCGCCAGCAGCGTAGTGGAGACCAACGACCCAGAGAATGAACTCAAGCCGGCCCTGGATCTCCTGGAGCCCATTGAACAGAAGTAAGCCTTTGATTCTATGTTGCTGTGCTGTACTGTACTGTACCATAAGATACATGTTATACTACTGTACTGTTATACTGTTACACTAATGTCTAGTAAAGGGTCTTCACTGATATTTTCAACCTCTCCCTGACCCGGTCTGTAATACGAAATTGTTTTCGAGTAGACCACCGTAGTCCCCGTGCCCAAGAACGCCAAGGTAACCTGCCTAAATGACTATCGCCCCGTAGCACTCACATCTGTTTCCATGAAAGGCTTTGAAAGGCTGGTCATGGCTCACATCAACACCATCATCCCAGACACCCTGGACCCACGCCAATTCGCATATCGCCCCCAACAGATCCACAGATGACGCAATCTCCATTGCGCTCCACACTGCCCTCACCCACCTGGACAAAATGAATGTCTATGTAGGAACGCTGTTCATTGACTACAGCTTAGCATTTAACACCATAGTCCCCTCCAAGCTCATCACCAAGCTCAGGACCCTGGGACTGAACACCTCCCTCTGCAACTGGATCCTGGACTTCCTGACGGGCCGCCCCCAGGCGGTGAGGGTGGGCAACAACACATCTGCCATGCTGACCATCAACACGGAGGCCCCTAAGGGGTGTGTGCTTAGTCCCCTCCTGTGCTCCCTGTTCGCCCACGACTGCAAGGCCGCGCATGACTCCAACACCATCATCAAGTTTTCTGACGACACGAGGGTGGTAGGACTGATCACAGATGAGGCAGCCTATAGGGAGGAGGTCAGAGACCTGGCAGTGTGGTGTCAGGACAAACTTTCCATCAACATCAGCAAGACAGAGGAGCTGATCGTGGACTACAGGAAACTGAGGGGCGAGCACGCCCCCATCCACATCGATGGGGCTATAGTGGACCGGTCAAGAGGTTCAAGTTCCTCGGTGTCCACATCACTAAGGAATTAACATGGTCCACACACACCCACACAGTTGTGATGAGGGCACGACAGCACCTCTCCCCCTCAGTAGGCTGAAAAGATTTGGCATGGGCCCTCAGATCCTCAAGTTCTACAGCTGCACCATTGAGAGCATCTTGACTGGCTGCATCACCGCTTGGTATGGCAACTGCAAGGCACCCGACCGCAAGGCTCTACAGAGGGTGGTGAGTACGGCCCAGTACATCAATGGGGCCGAGCTCCCTGCCATCCAGGACCTTTATACCAGGCGGTGTCAGTGGAAGGCCCCAAAAATTTTCAGACTCCTGCCACCCAAGCCATAGACTTATCGCTGCTACAGCACGGCAAGTGGTACCAATGCACCAAGTCTGGAAACAACCGCTGAACAAGACTGCTAAATAGCTAATCAAATGGCTACCCGGACTACCTGCATTGACCGTTTATTTAAATTTTACTAACGCTCTTGCACTGACTCTAAGCACACATACTGGACTCAACCAACACACACGTACATACTTACACTGACACCCCAACACACGCGGACATTGAGTATTCATACTCCTTGACTTATTCCACATTTTGTTGTGTTACAGCCTAAATTCTAAATGGATTAAATAGATTAGTTTTTTACCCATCTACACACATTACCACATCATTATAAAGTGAAAACATGTTTTTAGAAATGTTTGCAAATTTATTGAACGTGAAATACAGATCTAATTTACTTAAGTATTCACACTTTGTAGAAGCACTTTTGGCAGCGATTACAGCTGTGAGGCTTTCTGGGTAAGTCTCTAAGAGCTTTTTACACCTGGATTGTGCAACATTTGCCCATTTTTATTATTTTACAAATAAGCTTTGTAGTTGAGGACTTGGTAGACTGTATATTCTGTAGGGTTAGGTTTTACTTAGCACTATGTGTTCTCTCCCAGGTGCTGGTAAGGGCACAGACGACAGACCGGTATGATTCCAGTTGAAGTTGTTTAATGACGCTGATTCACAGAGCAGTGATGGCACAGCACAGTACAGTACAGTGTATGGCTTTACAATTGTGTTAACCAAGAGTTTGTGTGTGGTTCTGAAAAAGGGGAAATTAAATACAATAGTAAACGGCAGGTATAGGCTTAATACAACCTCCAATTACATAAGCTATAAATAATATGGCTACAATAGGTTATCTGCTGCACAGGGCAATACAACATGGCTGTGACTTCACTAATGAATGATCAGAGGAGTGCAACTAAACAGAACTACTGAGCAGCACCATCATCCTCACACAACTGCATGAACTTTGCTAACAAAATACCCACATCATTTCTACAGAATACATCCAAATAACCACAGGGCATATAAGACTAGCCACTGAAATGCTAAATGTCTGAAATGAGATTACAAACTCGCGGCAAAAACACTAATTAGCATAACAAAGGAGTGCGTCCACAACACATGAATTGTAATAAAATATGAACTCACATTTCTGAAGGACGCACACTGGCCTTGGCTAAAACAAAGAATGCTAACTAGAGGTAATCACAGGAGATGGCTGGAATTTATCACGGCTTGTGTACTTTCTCTAGTTATTTCCTTCTCCTCAGTTAGAGATCGCCCAGCATGCTGTGCTCCACATCACCGCTGGGCGGAGCTACAGCGCTCCTATGATGAACTGATATTTACTCTCAATAGTCTTTCGTACAAGCTCTTTCAAATTGGTTAATGATAATTGCTAGACAACCATTTTCAGATCATGGCATAGAGTTTTAGGTTATTTTTTTTAATTTTACCTTTATTTAACTAGGCAAGTCAGTTAAGAACAAATTCTTATTTACAATGACGGCCTACACCGGCCAAACCCGGCCAATTGTGCGCTGCCCTATGGGACTCCCAATCACGGCCGGTTGTGATACAGCCTGGAATCGAACCAGGGGGTCTGTAGTGATGCCTCAAGCACTGATATGCAGTGCCTAAGACCACTGCACCACTCGGGAGCCCAATTGTCCTGCTGAAAGGTGAATTTCTCCCAGTGTCTGGTGGAAAGCAGACTGAACCAGATTTTGCCAGTGTTTAGCTGGTCCGCCCAGGCCACAGGCTTGGTCGAGGATAGCAGTGGTCGATACGCAAATCGGGTTCTCGGTAGGTCCAGGTCCAACAGCCAACAGGTTAGTCCAAACAATCCAGGTCATACACGGTAAATCCAGCCGATTTATATATTGTCACTTTTCTCTTTTCTTGTGGTTCACAGATCCACAGCCACTTCCTCTCTCTCTCCCTTCCTGGTTTGTCTTGACCCCTCGTATGTGGGTCGGCCCCACCTTGCAAGCGTTCCCCTTGCTTTTGGGGATTGTAGTTTTTGGCGTTCTGCCATTTTGTGATCTGTAGTTCTTGTCGGGGTGGCCATTTCAGTGAGAGGGCAGAGCCCGTTTATTAGTTCTACCCTCACATATCTGCCATTTAACACTCTTAGCCCCCTTCTTTGCCACACATCTCCCCCCCCTAGCTTCGACCCCCTAGGTTGGGCTACCGCAGCAAAATAGACATGCATGCGGGATAACCCATCCACATTTCCCATTTCCTTCCCTGCTCTGTGTTTTGAGTCAAAGTGAAACGGTTGGAGACTCAAAAACCACCGCATCACCCGAGTGTTCTTCTCTTTAGCCCTATGCATCCAGGTGAGTGGGGCATGGTCACTGATGAGGGTGAAGTGGCACCCTAGCAGGTAATATTTCAGGCTTTCAAGAGCCCACTTTACTGCCAGCGCTTCTTTCTCAACGACTGAGTAGTTGGCCTCCCGTGGTTCCAGCTTCCTGCTTAAAAACAGGATGGGGTGTACCACCCCTTCTAGCTCTTGGGAGAGCACGGCTCCCAACCCGACCTCTGAGGCATCCTTCTGAACCACGAACTCGCGCTCAAAGTCTGGTACCACCAGCACTGGATTAGAGCAGAGAGCCTCCTGTAATGTTCTAAATGCTTTGGTGGCCTTTTCATCCCATTTTACCATGTTTGGCCCTCTGGCTCTAGTCATGTCGGTGAGTGGGGTGGCCACTGTGGCATAATTTGGGATTAATTTCCGGTAGTAACCTGTCAACCCTAGGAAGGCTGGTTTACTGGTTTTGGCCATCCTCTAATTGCCTCAACCTTCTTCAGTTGGGGTTTGATTAACCCTCTTCCCACGGTGTATCCCAGATACTCGGTTTCCTCTAACCCCACATTTCCTCTAACACTTGGCAGGGTTCTCCGTGAGCCCTGCGTTCCTAAAGGCGTTTAGCACTGCCTGTACCCGGGGTAAGTGGGATTCCCAATCTGGGCTGTAGATCCCCCACATCATCTAAATAGGCTACGGCATAAGCTCTGTGCGGTTTTAGGACCTGGTCCATTAGCCGTTGAAAGGTGGCTGGGGCCCCATGTAAGCCGAATGGCATGACGGTGTACTGAAACAAACCGTCAGGGGTTACGAAGGCTGTCTTTTCTTTGGCTTTGGGAATTTGCCAGTAACCTTTTGGCTAGGTCCATGATCGTAATCTACCGAGCTTTACCAATTTCCTCCAATAGTTCATCTCCTCAGGGCATGGGGTAGGCATCAAACTTGGAGGTTTCATTTACCTTAGAAAATCATTACAAAACCGCAAAGACCCATCGGGTTTGGAGACCATCACAATTGGGCTAGACCACTCACTATGTGACTCTTCGACCACTCCAGCTGCCAACATTTTCTCAGTCTCTGCTCTAATCGCGGCACGGGTACCCGATATGGCCTCATGCTCACTTTTCTCTTTGGTAGGGAAACAATATCATGAGCCGTAACCTCAGTTTGTCCTGGTATCCCTGAAAACACATCTGTTTTTCTGGATCAGGGTCTTTACTTCCTGTACTTGTGCTGGGGACAGAGTAGGTGAAACATGCACTTCGGCTGCCTCCTGAGTGGGTGTGGGGTAAGTGGCAATTAGTGTTTCTGCATTTTACATATTTAGCGGACGCTCTTATCCAGAGCGACTTAGTTAGTGAGTGCATACATTTTTTCATACTGGCCCCCCGTGGGAATCGAACCCACAACCCTGGCGTTGCAAGCGCCATGCTCTACCAACTGAGCTACATGCTTTTAACAGGTTTATGTGATAGATCTGTTCTGGGGGCCGACGACCTGGCTGTCGGATCCGATAATTATTTTCTCCAGCACTTCATACGGTCCTTTCCATGTGGCTAGTAGTTTACACACAGTGGGGACCAGCACTAACACCTTATCTCCCGGTTGAAATTCCCTCAGGGTAGCCTGCCGCTGGTGCTCTTGTGCTTGCCTCGTGCTCTCTGACAATGGGCGTGACTGTGGCTATCCTGTCTTGCATTGCCGTGACGTGCTCTATAACACTAGTGTAAGGGGTGGCCTGGTGCTCCCAGGTTTCCTGGGCGATGTCTCAGATTCCCCGGGTGCGCCTCCCATATAATAGCTCAAAGGGTGAAAACCCCAGCGAGGCTTGGGAAACCTCTCTAATGGCAAACATCAGATACGGCAACATGAAATCCCAGTTTTTTTTTATCGATTACCTTCCTGAGCATTGACTTCAGGGTGCGGTTGAATCTCTCAACCAACCCGTCCGTCTGAGGATGGTAAACCGATGTCCTCAACTGTTTCACCTGCCACAACTTACAAAGATCCGTGGGTCATAAAGGGGGTCCCCTGGTCAGTAAGGATCTCATTTGGAATCCCTACCCTGGTGAACAAAAGCACTAACTCCTTGGCAATATATTTGGAAGCCATCATCCGAAGGGGAATGGCTTCTGGGTAGCGAGTGGCATAATCTAGGATGACCAGAATGTATTGGTGCCCTCTGGCAGATTTGGGTAGTGGGCCCACTGTATCCATCGCTATCCTCTCAAATGGCGTTTCGATTATGGGGAGTGGCACTAACGGGCTTCTAACAAATCAAATCAAATCAAATTTTATTGGCCACATGCGCCGAATACAACAGGTGCAGACATTACAGTGAAATGCTTACTTACAGCCCTTAACCAACAGTGCATTTTATTTTTAATAAAAAAGTAAAATAAAACAACAGTGTTGAGAAAAAAAGAGCAGAAGTAAAATAAAATAACAGTAGGGAGGCTATATATATACAGGGGGGTACCGGTGCAGAGTCAATGTGCGGGGGCACCAGCTAGTTGAGGTAGTTTAAGTAATATGTACATGTGGGTAGAGTTAAAGTGACTATGCATAAATAATTAACAGAGTAGCAGCAGCGCAAAAAGATGGGGTGGGGGGGCAGTGCAAATAGTCCGGGTAGCCATGATTAGCTGTTCAGGAGTCTTATGGCTTGGGGGTAGAAGCTGTTGAGAAGTCTTTTGGACCTAGACTTGGCACTCTGGTACCGCTTGCCGTGCGGTAGCAGAGAGCACATTCTATGACTAGGGTGGCTGAAGTCTTTTACAATTTTGAGGGCCTTCCTCTGACACCGCCTGGTATAGAGGTCCTGGATGGCAGGAAGCTTGGCCCCAGTGATGTACTGGGCCGTACGCACTACCCTCTGTAGTGCCTTGCGGTCGGAGACCAAGCAGTTGCCATACCAGGCGGTGATGCAACCAGTCAGGATGCTCTCGATGGTACAGCTGTATAACTTTGAGGATCTGAGGACCCATGCCAAATCTTTTCAGTCTCCTGAGGGGGAATAGTCTTTGTCGTGCCCTCTTCACGACTGTCTTGGTGTGTTTGGACAATGATAGTTTGTTGGTGATGTGGACACCAAGGAACTTGAAGCTCTCAACCTGTTCCACTACAGCCCCGTCGATGAGAATGGGGGCGTGCTCTTTTTTTTCCTGTAGTCCACAATCATCTCCTTTGTCTTGGTCACGTTGAGGGAGAGGTTGTTATCCTGGCACCACACGGCCAGGTCTCTGACCTCCTCCCTATAGGCTGTCTTGTCGGTGATCAGGCCTACCACTGTTGTGTTGTCGGCAAACTTAATGATGGTGTTGGAGTCGTGCCTGGCCATGCAGTCATGGGTGAACAGGGAGTACAGGAGGGGACTGAGCACGCACCCCTGAGGGGCCCCGTGTTGAGGATCAGTTTGGCAGATGTGTTGTTACCTACCCTTACCACCTGGGGGTGGCCCATCAGGAAGTCCAGGATCCAGTTGCAGAGGGAGGTGTTTAGTCCCAGGATCCTTAGCTTAGTGATGAGCTTTGAGGGCACTATGGTGTTGAATGCTGAGCTGTAGTCAATGAATAGCATTCTCACGTAGGTGTTCCTCTTGTCCAGGTGGGAAAGGGCAGTGTGGAGTGCAATAGAGATTGCATCATCTGTGGATCTGTTGGGGCGGTATGCAAATTGGAGTGGGTCTAGGGTTTCTGGGATAATGGTGTTGCTGTGAGCCATGACCAGCCTTTCAAAGCACTTCATGGCTACAGACGTCAGTGCTACGGGTCGGTAGACATTTAGGCAGGTTATCTTAGTGTCCTTGGGCACGGGGACTATGGTGGTCTGCTTGAAACATGTTGGTATTACAGACTCAGTCAGGGACATGTTGAAAATGTCAGTGAAGACACTTGCCAGTTGGTCAGCACATGCTCGGAGTACACGTCTTGGTAATCCGTCTGGCCCTGCGGCCTTGTGAATGTTGACCTGCTTAAAAGTCTTACTCACATCGGCTACGGAGAGCGTGATCACATAGTCATCCGGAACAGCTGGTGCTCTCATGCATGCTGGTCGGGGAGCTGTTAACTGGCATTCAGGGCACTCTCCACAATGTCGAGCCACCTCAGCCTGAATTCCTGGCAAGTAAAACCTCCTCACAATCCTGTCTCGGGTTTTATCGATACCAAGGTCCCCCCCCCAGAATATGCCCATGAGCTATGTCCAGTACTGTTCTCCGGTACCGGGTGGGGACCAACAACTGTTCCACCACATCAAACCCTATTTTTGAGACTCTGTACACCAAACCCTTTTTCATGATGAAGTGGGGGAAACTATTAGGCATCATCCCATCATTTATGGGGGTACCATCCACGACCTGCACATCTGCTCTGGCTTGCTGCAGGGTTGGATCCTGGGTCTGGGCCGTCCTGAAATTAGGGACCCTGCCAGGTCTGTTGGTTCTAGATAGTCGCCCTCTGAATCCGGCCCCACTAGTACTGGGCTGCTCATTATTGACTGGGTCTGCCCCTTCTTCCTCATCCTCCCCTACTAGCACCTGTGAGGTTGGCCCCTGAAAAAACTTATATTTTCTTGGCTTTGGTTGAGGGCTAGATGCTACTTCCTGCTTGGTCAGGAAGTAGCATCTATATATCTATATAATATGCCTTTCTTTTGGCCTTACCTCGCAAAGTTAGGAAAGTATCTACCCAGTATTACATCATACGGCATCTTCGGGACCACGCCGACCTCATAATCCAGCAACCTGTCCTCAGTTTGTATGCTCACTAAGGCTGTGAGATACGGACAGGTATCCCCATGAATTCACGTAACACTGACATCCTGACTTTTATCCAGTTTATGAGTCGGCACTAGGTCTGCAACGACCAAGGTTAACATACTGCCGGAATCAAGCAGGGCTGCAACCTCTTTCCCTTCAACCCTCACCATGCACATACAGTGGGGAAAAAAAGTATTTAGTCAGCCACCAATTGTGCAAGTTCTCCCACTTAAAAAGATGAGAGAGGCCTGTAATTTTCATCATAGGTACACGTCAACTATGACAGAGAAATTGAGAAAAGAAAATCCAGAAAATCACATTGTAGGATTTTTTATGAATTTATTTGCAAATTATGGTGGAAAATAAGTATTTAGTCACCTACAAACAAGCAAGATTTCTGGCTCTCAAAGACCTGTAACTTCTTCTTTAAGAGGCTCCTCTGTCCTCCACTCGTTCCCTGTATTAATGGCACCTGTTTGAACTTGTTATCAGTATAAAAGACACCTGTCCACAACCTCAAACAGTCACACTCCAAACTCCACTATGGCCAAGACCAAAGAGCTGTCAAAGGACACCAGAAACAAAATTGTAGACCTGCACCAGGCTGGGAAGACTGAATATGCAATAGGTAAGCAGCTTGGTTTGAATAAATCAACTGTGGGAGCAATTATTAGGAAATGGAAGACATACAAGACCACTGATAATCTCCCTCGATCTGGGGCTCCACGCAGGATTTCACCCCGTGGGGTCAAAATGATCACAAGAACAGTGAGCAAATATCCCAGAACCACACGGGGGGACTTAGTGAATGACCTGCAGAGAGCTGGTACCAAAGTAATAAAGCCTACCATCAGTAACACACTACGCCGCCAGGGACTCAAATCCTGCAGTGCAGACGTGTCCCCCTGCTTAAGCCAGTACATGTCCAGGCCCGTCTGAAGTTTGCTAGAGTGCATTTGGATGATCCAGAAGAGGATTGGGAGAATGTCATATGGTCAGATGAAACCAAAATATAACTTTTTGATAAAAACTCAACTCGTTGTGTTTGGAGGACAAAGAATGCTGAGTTGCATCCAAAGAACACCATACCTACTGTGAAGCATGGGGGTGGAAACATCATGCTTTGGGGCTGTTTTTCTGCAAAGGGACCAGGACGACTGATCCGTGTAAAGGAAAGAATGAATGGGGCCATGTATCGTGAGATTTTGAGTGAAAACCTCCTTCCATCAGCAAGGGCATTGAAGATGAAACGTGGCTGGGTCTTTCAGCATGACAATGATCCCAAACACACCGCCCGGGCAACGAAGGAGTGGCTTCGTAAGAAGCATTTCAAGGTCCTGGAGTGGCCTAGCCAGTCTCCAGATCTCAACCCCATAGAAAATCTTTGGAGGGAGTTGAAAGTCCGTGTTGCCCAGCGACAGCCCCAAAACATCACTGCTCTAGAGGAGATCTGCATGGAGGAATGGGCCAAAATACCATTAACAGTGTGTGAAAACCTTGTGAAGACTTACAGAACACGTTTGACCTGTGTCATTGCCAACAAAGGGGATATAACAAAGTATTAAGAAACTTTTGTTATTGACCAAATACTTATTTTCCACCATAATTTGCAAATAAATTCATTAATAATCCTACAATGGGATTTTCTGGATTTTTTTTCCTCCATTTGTCTGTCATAGTTGACGTGTACCTATGATGAAAATTACAGGCCTCATCTTTTTAAGTGGGAGAACTTGCACAATTGGTGGCTGACTAAATACTTTTTTTCCCCACTGTATGTTCGTTTCTTGGTCTTTCAAGTACAGTGGTTACCACAGGACATGCATACCATATATCAGTTTCTTCTTTTCCACGAGGTTACATTGCATTGGCTCTTCTTTAATAGGGCAGCAGGCCGCAATATGTCCCGGTCGATTACAATTGTAACAGATAATATGGTTTCGGGTGGGGGGACCCCCTCAATCCCCTGTTCCGGTTTTCGGCTTTTGCCGGAGTGTCTCACCCCCAGTCTGGTTCTTTCCTCACAGCCCCACGCTGCTCTCTTCCCCCTCCCAATGCCCGGTCCGCTGGTTCGCCTGGGCCTGGGAAATGGGGATTTTTCCTCCTGTGCCTGCTCAGCTGTTTCTGCCATACAATACCGTTCAACCAAGGCCACGAGATGGTCGGCGGAAAGTACTTAGTTCTGGCCAACCCATCGTCGAACTTCTCGGGGTAGACCTCGCTGAAACTGGTCGAGTACGATGGTCTCGACGACCTCGGCGGATGAACGGGTCTCCGGTTGCAACCATTTCCGTGCCAGGTGAATCAAGTCGAACATCTGTGTTCGAGGGGGTTGTCCAGGTCTGTAGGCCCACTGGTGGAAGCGATGTGCCCTCACGGTATCGGTCACTCCCAGTCTAGTCAGAATCTCTCCCTTTAGTTTATCATAGTCCTGTGCATCTTTCAACTCCAGGTCGAAATACGCTTTTTGAGTCAGGTATGGTGGCAGAAGCCCTGCCCATTCTTCTTTCGGCCACTTCTCTCTCTCTCTCTGCCATCCTTTCGAAGGTGGTGAGGTATGCTTCCACATCATCCTGCTTTGTCATCTTTTGAAGAAAATGATTGGCCGACCTCTGGGTATTTGTAGCTGGTAACTGAGCTCCAGTTTGGGCCGCTAGCCCCTGCAGGCCTTCTCTTAACTCCCGGGTGTTTCTCTCTTGCTCCTCTCTGAGCAGCTGGTTGGTGTGGTGCTGGACCTGCAGCGTGTCCTGATGCATTCGTATCGCATCCTGATGAGCCATTTGTTGAGCTCTAGTTGCCTCTTGTTGGGCTAACACTGCTTGTAACAGTGCCTGTATGGCTTCTTCCATACTAATTTTCCCAGAGCGAACTGAACGAAACAAACAACCACAAAAAAAAAAAAACGGACTCCCCTTCGGAGTGCTAACTGATATTATTTTGTATTTTTTTTGGTACCTAACCGGCGGTATGGATTGTCCATTAATCCGGTTCAAACGACAATGTGCCAATTCTCCACCACGTGTGACAATCCTCTTCAAGGTTAGGAGAGTTTGTACACAAATTCAGCGGGAGACCGTCACCAAAATCACCATAGAGGGAGTTATTTTGAACAGGACAGTACCTGTATGTTGGTTTCTCTGTCCTGGTCCGCCCAGGCCACAGGCTTGGTCGAGGATAGCAGTGGTCGATACGCGAATCGGGTTCTCGGTAGGTCCAGGTCCAACAGCCAACAGGTTAGTCCAAACAATCCAGGTCATACACTGTAAATCCAGCCGATTTATAAATTGTCACTTTTCTCTTTTCTTGTGGTTCACAGATCCACAGCCACTTCCTCTCTCTCTCCCTTCCTGGTTTGTCTTGACCCCTTATATGTGGGTCGGCCCCACGTTGCGAGTGTTCCCCTTGCTTCTAGGGATTGTAGTTTTTGGCGTTCTGCCATTTTGTGATCTGTAGTTCTTGTCGGGGTGGCCATTTCAGTGAGAGGGCAGAGCCCGTTTATTAGTTCTACCCTCACATATCTGCCATTTAACACTGCCCCCTTCTTTGCCACACACTATTATTGCACACAGAGTGAGTCCATGCAACTTATGTGACTTGTTAAGCAAATGTTTTCTCCTGAACTTATTTAGGCTTGCCATAACAAAGGGGTTGAATACTTATTGACTCAATACATTTCAGCTTTTCATTTGTAATTAATTTGTACACATTTAGAAAAACAACATATTTCCACTTTGACATTATGGGGTATTGTGTGTAGGCCAGTGACAAAAACATCTACATTTCATCTATTTAAAATGTGGCTGTAACACAACAAAATGGGGTGTGAATACTTTCTGAAAACACTGAAAATCTTTTGTCTTGCCCATTCGTCCTCTGAATGGCACACATACACAATCCATGTCTCAATTGTCTCAAGGCTTAAAAATCCTTATTTAACCTGTCTCCTCACCATCATCTACACTGATTTGAACTGGATTTAACAAGTGACATCAATAAGGGATTATAGCATTCACCTGGTCAGTCTATCATGGAAAGAGCAGGTGTTCCTAATGTTTTGTACACTCAGTGTGTCTATCTAATCTCTTTAACTCTGCATTGTTGGAAAAGGACCCGTAAATAAGCATTTTACTAACCACGTTTCCATCCAGTTTTTATGCGAGTAAAGTCATACAGTATTTAAAAAATATGACGGAAACAGGACGTTTCGGTACAATTTTATAAATACAGACACAATTTATTTATTTGACATGGTGGAATCTTTTTGTGTCTGTATAATTAATTATGCGAGAAATGTTGGTTGGAAATGCCTTTTTTATGCGCAAATATTGGCGCAGCGGTCTAGGGCACTGCATCTCAGTGCTTGAGGCGTCACTACAGACCCCCTTGTTCGATTCCAGGCTGTATCACAACCGACCATGATTGGGAGTCCCATAGGGCGGCGCACAATTGGCCCAGCGTCGTCCGGGTTTGGCCGGTGTAGGCCGTCAGTGTAAATAATACGTTGTTCTTAACTGACTTGCCTAGTTAAATAAAGGTAAAATAAATAAATAAAATATCGAAGTAAACTTAACGCGATAATATGGTGTTTGGTCCTCCCATTACGACTCGGGAAACCATGCAGTTTATTAGGCTAAAATAAGGATGAAATAAATTATGATTAACTTCACAGTGATCTTGATACTCCTTTCCAATAAATATCGAGGGTCTTTATTCTGGTGACCTGATGATCGATGCTTGTTTTTTGACAGCAAAAAAAATATTCTCGCTTTTAGCCCTAATCTCATCATGTAGACTAGCCTTACCCGTACAGCATACCTGCACTGTATCTACGAGCTGTTGGTTAGAGCGCATGTGTCAAGGCCAAAGTAAGCACATTTGCTATTAAACTTAACAGTTTTTGTGAGAGAACTATCGGTAGAGTTGAAAATGCAAATGCGATGGAAACACATTGAACTTTATTCTGTAAATGAAAACTTGGAGCCAATGAATAGGCTGATTGGCACGTTTTTCTGATGCTCTTTAGAAAAATGATATTTTAGTCTTTGAGGTGTTTCCTGAACGGTTTCTGCGTTTGGTTAATGATGTTTGTCCCCCATGAGTCACTGTAGATGCGGAGGCCTCTTTCACTTCCTCAAAATACCCAGAATGAATCTAAGATAACTCAACTCAAGAAATCTGTAAATAATGTTGACGTTTTTGCCAAAGATGTTTTAGTTGTGCAATTTTACATCCAGCTAAGGTGTCTGGTGCTGTATTTCTCAAATAAGAAAATGTGCGACGTGTTGTATTATGTAAACAAAGTCGGAGTTGCTGGGCAGGTCTGTCTCGCTGTATATGCTATTGGATAGAGGGTAATCACCGCATCTGTTCACCCCATGTTCGTGGGCAAAGGGACATCATCAAATCAAAACCCAACCTTCATTTACCAGTTGTGACGCACAATGTTCCAAACTCCGTGTTAGACGAGACTGACTTTTATATAGGGGCGGCAGGTAGCCTGGTGGGTAGGAGCGTTGGGCCAGTAACCAACAAGGTAAACATCTGTCGGCAAGGCAGTTAACCTACTGTTCGTCAGGCGCCAAATACGTGGATATCGATTAAGCAGCCCCCCGCACCTCTCTGATTCAGAGGGGTTGGGTTAAATGCGTTTGACACATTTCAGTTGAATGCATTCAGTTGTACAACTGCCTTGGTATCCCCCTTTCCCTAACCAAAATTGTCCTATTTACATTTTGTAGTCAATTTTGACACCTGAATCTGTTTCTGACTCATATCGATTGCACATAGGCCGTTTTCAAAGGGATTAATTGATTTTTAAGTTTAGCTTTAAGTGGGGAAATTATAAACCAACTGCCAAGCCCAACACACAGCCAGTTAATGCAGAAGTGAGAAATTTGGAAGAGGCTGTGAAACCTCACACTGTTTTTTTTATAGGTTTATTGGTTTACAGTTCCAACACTGCTAATTTAACTGAGGGGTTTGGCAGAATTGGCACCACACACAGATTATGAACTTGTTGGCTCCCTAAACTAATGCCTAGGCTTTCGCACAGCAGGCTAACACAGTCTTGTGGCACACAGGTACAGTTGAAGTTGGAAGTTTACATACATTTAGGTTGGAGTCATTAGAACTCGTTTTTCAACCACTCCACACATTTCTTGTTAACAAACTATAGTTTTGGCAAGTCTGTTAGGACATCAACTTTGTGCATGACACAAATAATTTTTCCAACAATTGTTTACAGACAGATTATTTTACTTATAATTCACTGTATCACAATTCCAGTGGGTCAGAAGTTTACATACACTAAGTTGACTGTGCCTTTAAACAGTTTGGAAAATTCCAGAAAATGATGTCATGGCTTTAGAAGCTTCTGATATGCTAATTTACATAATTTGGGTCAATTGGAGGTATACCTGTGGATGTATTTCAAGGCCTACCTTTAAACTCAGTGCCTCTTTGCTTGACATCATGGGAAAATCAAAAGAAATCAACCAAGACCTCAGGAAAAAAATTTGTAGACCTCCACAAGTCTGGTTCATCCTTGAGAGCAATTTCCAAACGCCTGAAGGTACCACATTCATCTGTACAAACAATAGTACGTAAGTATAAACACCATGGGACCACATAGCCATCATACCGCTCAGGAAGGAGACGCGTTCTGTCTCCTAGAGATGAACATAGTTTGGTGCGAAAAGTGCAAATCAATCCCAGAACAACAGCAAAGGACCCTGTGAAGATGCTGGAGGAAACAGGTACAAATGTATCTATATCCACAGTAAAACGAGTCCTATATCGACATAACCTGAAAGGCCGCTCGGCAAGGAAGAAGCCACTGCTCCAAAACCGCCATAAAAAAGCCAGACTACGGTTTGCAACTGCACATGGGGACAAAGATTGTACTTTTTGGAGAAATGTCCTCTGGTCTGATGAAACAAAAATAGAACTGTTTGGCCATAATGACCATCGTTATGTTTGGAGGAAAAAGGGGGTGCTTGCAAGCTGAAGAACACCATCCCAACCGTGAAGCATGGGGGTGGCAGCATCATGCTGTGGGGGTGCTTTGCTGCAGGAGGGACTGGTGCACTTCACAAAATAGATGGCATCATGTGGAAGGAAAATGATGTGGATATATTGAAGCAACATCTCAAGACATCAGTCAGGAAGTTAAAGCTTGGTCGCAAATGGGTCTTCCAAATGGACAATGACCCCAAGCATATTTCCAAAGTTGTGGCAAAATGGCTTAAGGACAACAAAGTCAAGGTATTGGAGTGGCCATCACAAAGCCCTGACCTCAATCCTATAGAACATGTGTGGGCAGAACTGAAAAAGTGTGTGCGAACAAGGAGGACTACAAACCTGACTCAGTTTCACCAGCTCTGTCAAGAGGAATGGGCCAAAATTCACCCAACTTATTGTGGGAAGCTTGTGGAAGGCTACCTGAAACGTTTGACCCAAGTTAAACAATTTAAAGGCAATGCTACCAAATACTAATTGAGTGTATGTAAACTTCTGACCCACTGGGAATGTGATGAAAGGAATAAAAGCTGAAATAAATCATTCTCTCTACTATTATTATGACATTTCACATTCTTAAAATAAAGTGGTGATTTTAACTGATCTAAGACAGGGTATTTGTACTAGGATTAAATGTCAGGAATTGTGAAAAACAGAGTTTAAATGTATTTGGCTAAGATGTATGTAAACTTCTGACTTCAACTGTATGTAAGGGATAATCAACGGGCTATATGGTCTAAGGAAAAGTGTGTTCCACTACATGCTAGTGGAGTGGAACTGACCTTCCACAGAGTTGCATTGATTTCCAGAGAACGAATAGAAAGGTGTTCATCTACTGAAGCAGCTAGATAGCTACAGTAGTTGCCATGGTAACTAACCCGCCTTAGTAGTTTAGCTAACCAAACCATCAGTCCTAGCTTGCTATTATGAAAGTCTAATTCAACAATACCAATGTTTTCAATTCAACTTTCGCTTTCAAAAGCAGCTCAAACAAAACCTGTAACAATGAACTATAGCCATTTTGAATTCTACCGTGCCGATATACCGTGCGTTATAGGGAAATAATGCATGCTCTAGAATTCCCTTCAAGCCAATCTGAAACGAGTATTCAACAATGCCATGGTACAAACTGTTATACTACTAGGACAGGGGCTCACATCACTGGAACACAATGCTGTAAATACCCTTTTCACACTGTACTGCACTGGCCTGGTAACATGTCCTCCGTTCGTTGATGTTTCTGACCCTGTTGAAACCTTCTCGCCTCAGGTTTGTGAGCATCAGTGATCAATATGCACCAACTGACATGGGAAAAGACAGCCAGGTGAGTGCATTATGTCCTAATCCTCATGTTGGCCTGCTGTTTTCTTTAAAAGCACCAGGAGGCGCAACACCCCCCCCACTAATTTGAAATTCATGGTCAAACTTTCTCTCTTTCCCTTCTATGCTTCTGGGATATCTATGCAGATATTTATTTCCCGTACATATGATGCAACGACCCACTTTGAGACCACCTGTGACGACATCAAGGACATCTACAAGCGTGCGATGGGCACTGAGTTTGACTTTGCAGAGATGGAGCGCACAAAGAACGACATCTTTGGAGACGCGGGTGATCAGTGATGGTATAAGTAACATGTTAGTGTCCAGACAACTCCAAATCTTAACAAACTGGTTTATAATCCAAATGTATTGTTGGAATCTGTATCAATGACCCTTTAAAACAACGGAAATATGTTTTACTAATAGGCGGACAATTTGTGGTGGCTGCGTTTGTAGGCTAATTCGTTTGACAGTTGGTTAAAAACATGCATTGATCTCATTGCGTGTCATCATGAAGGTGTCTTCACTTTCTGACATGTGAATGTCGCCAAATAATTGGTTTTATTCAGGGGTTTATACGTAGACAATATAAATGTGATATAAATTGTATTTTTCCATAAGGCGCTATTCTGTGTTAAAGTGAAATAAAGATGTATTTTATCTGAAATAGAGAAAATAACCATGGTCACTCTGTTTTTTGGCGTGGCTGTGGCCCTTTGGCCCCAAAGAAAAGATGGGGAACACTGTCAATTTCTTTATATCGCAAAAGTACAATGAATGTCTTTACAAATAAATACACAATTGAACAAATAACACAGAAGCAGATGTCATCGTTAATCTATACAGAATCTATCTGTCATAAAATTATTAAGAATAAATAAATCTACATGAAATTAAAGGCAATGATGCAATGATTTACACAAAGGAACCAAAACGTTGATCTAAGTAAATGTTTTGAAGGTCAAGACTTTAAAACAACCACAATAACATGAATATAAAACAGCCTTGATATAAACAACTTTTTTTTTTAATTCATTTTTTTGTATTCTTACACTACAATGATTTAGATCAGGGTTAGATCGTCGGTATGTATCAAACTTCTGAGCCAACTCCCAAGAATCCCCTAAAAAGCAGATTTTGGAATAGAAATGTTTATTTCTTAAAGGGGCCACCCCTTCTCAGTGGTTCCTCTTGAGGTTTGAAGGTTTCCTTATAGAGTTTTTCCTTGCCACTGCTCATTGGAGTCTTGGTCGGGTTAATTTAAATCACTTTGACAGCTTTGTGACAACTAAAAAAGGGCTTTATAAATAGAATGTGATAGAATTTTGAGGTACTGAGGACTTCTGTGGACGGTGCCCCATCAGCTTAAGAAATTGTGCATGTGTCACTCTGAGAAATCAGCAGGAAAGAGTTAATATTCATTGTGAAGATCCCATGTTTTGCAAATGCTTTGTCTGCCGTTGTGTCTGCAAAATAAATAAATGAATTATGTCAGAAACGAGCATTCTTGCAACTAAGAATCCCCATGTACACTGAACAAATATATAAATGCAACATGTAAAGTGTTGGTCCCATGATTCATGAGCTGAAATAAAATATCCCAGAACTTTTCCATATGCACAAATAGCAAAACATTTTTACATCCATGTTAGTGTGCATTTCTCCTTTGCCAAGATAACCCATCCACCTGACAGGTGGGACATATCAAGAAGCTGATTAAACAGCATGATTATTACACAGGTGCACCTTGTGCTGGGGACAATAAAAGACCACTCTAAAATGTGCAGTTTTGTCACACAACACAATGCCACAGATGTCTCAAGTTGAGGGAACATGCAATTGGCATGCTGACTGCAGGAATGTACACCAGAGCTGTTGCCAGATAATTGAATGTTCATTTCTCTACCATAAGCTGGCTTTGGCAGTACGTCCAACCGGCCTCACAACCGCAGCCATGTGTTTGGCGTCGTGTGGGCAAACATTTTGCTGATGTCAATGTTGTGAACAGAGTGCCCCATGGTGGCAGTGGGGTTATGGTATGGGCAGGCATAAGCTATGGACAACGAACACAATTGCATTTTATCTATGGCAATTTGAATGCACAGAGATACCGTGACGAGATCCTGAGGCCCATTGTCGTGCCATTCACCCGCCGCCATCACCTCATGTTTCAACATGATAATGCACGGCCCCATGTCGCAAGGATCTGTACACAGTTCCTGGAAGCTGAAAATGTCCCAGTTTTTCCCATGGCCTGCATACTCACCAGACATGTCACCCATTAAGCATGTTTGGGATGCTCTGGGATCAACATGTATGACAGCATGTTCCATGTCCCGCCAATATCCATCAACTTCCCACAGCCATTTGAAGAGGAGTGGGACAACATTCCACAGGCCACAATCAACAGCCTGATCAACTCTATGCGAAGGAGATGTGTCGCGCTGCATGAGGCAAATGGTGGTCACACCAGATACTGACTGGTTTTCTGATCCACACCCCTACATTTGTTTTTTAAGGTATCTGTGACCAACTGATTCATATCTGAAATCCACAGATTAGGGCCTAATGAATGTATTTAAACTGACTGATTTTCATATATGAACTGTGACTCAGTAAAATCTTTGAAATTGTTGCATGTTGCGTTTTTATATTTTTGTTCAGTATATTTATTAGCTACATACGTAATCTTAACGAATGCTGTATAGGAAATTCTGATATCTCACCAGTTATAAATACAGGTAGACGAGCCGATACATTCTGGACCTGCAGGCGAACTAGACAGTGGAGATAGTTGGGTCGTTCCCTTGAAATGACGTCACATTCGTGGTAGGGTAAGACCTCCACCATTCCAGCCTCCTGGCAGATGTCCATGAAGATTTTTTTGCCCTGTGCTTCAGCACTAGATCTGTAGAGGGAGGAACGAGCAGTTAGGATCTTTACGGGATCATTAGTTCCCTTGAAATATAAAGTTTACTTTGCATTTGATTTGAATCTTGGACAAAGTCCATTTTATATTTCAAGGGAACTAATGATCCCTTAAAGATCCTAACTAACCATTAGAATTGTTCATTACACTTTTTATTATTCTGTTTGCAAAATTGTATTGTTTTACTTTAAAGTGTGTTGCGATTTTAAATGGACTTTAAAATTAAGTTTGATTTTATTTGGATTTGATACAGGTCTAGGGCAGGTAGTCAAAGACTCTGCATTTGATTTGAATCTTGTACAGAGTCTTTGACTACCTGCCCCTAGACCTGTATCAAATCCAAATAAAATAAAACTTAATTTTAAAGTCCATTTAAAATCGCAACACACTTTAAAGTAAAACAATACAATTTTGCAAACAGAATAATAAAAAGTGTAATGAACAATTCTAATGGTTAGTTAGGATCTTTACGGGATTATTAGTTCCCTTAAAATAGAAATATTTACTTTGGCAGAGATTCAATGAAATGCAGTGTCTTTGATGATCTGTGCACTGCAATCGACTTTTAATGGGGATTTCTGCTTGAGCCGACATCTGTGGCATTTACATAATTCTCTAAAATATCAAGTCATCACTAGGGCTGTGGAGGTCATTACATTTTGTCAGCCGTGATTGTCAAGCAAATAACTGCCGGTCTCACGGTAATTGACCGTTAATTAACATAAACACATGTAGCATCTCCTGGCTTCCATGCATAGCCTACAAGCCACTGGTGCAGACCTTTGGAACATCTACATTTAAAAAAAGTATAATAAATCCATGTAATATAGCCTACACCATCACAACAAAATCCATTATTTATTTTAGACAGGTCTAAAGAAACATGATATGAAGAAAATGTAGTCTATTTCAGAAGAACAGAATAGCATACTCTGAGTTGTCCTTATGTTAGGCCCTGATCTGGCTATGCCATATGGCTGTGGGCTACACTAGTTCATATAGCAGACAAGAATTGCTTAGAATTCCGCTGCATTATTTTATAGTATGAAGAATACAATTGAACAAAGCTGAATAAATAGAAAGGATATTTTCTCCAAACGATTTGAGGCAGTGCGCACATGCGGTTATTCTGTGTTGAGCGGTTAACAAATAAAACAGGTCCTCCTATATGCTTAATTTAGAGTTATTTATGCAACTTTAGTTGTGATACAAACTTTGGGCTATATGTTTAGATTTTTAATACATTCTAAGGATGATTTGAAAAAAGTCACATGAAAGGCATGAGCTCTTCTTAGTTATTTGCGCAGACTGTACACACTTCATCAGTCTCTCATTCACAATTTGACAAGCACTTGATAATGCCTCGAATTTCCCGGCGGCATCCCCCTAGTGTGGCCGTAATGCCCCCTAAAAGAATCCATGCCTTTTGCGGCCAGCGGCCGTTGTGCCCTTGGGCTGAATATAATAATTACAATTCCCTTCTCCCCGGCTGTGTGTTCTGAAGCACCTCTCACTCACATGGCTCTCAGATATCTCAATTCTTATTAGCCAATGCCCGTCACGTGATCGGGTTTTTCTCACAGGCATCTATTGCAGCTCCTAAGTAGGCTACAAGTGAAGACAGACATCTTCTTATCGAATTCCTAGGTGCATATTGAAGATGTTAGAAGAACTGTCCACATTTTACTTTTCTACAACCCACACAAGTGGCTCAGGTAGTGCAGCTCATCCAGGATGGCACATCAATGCGAGCTGTGGCAAGAAGGTTTGCTGTGTCTGTCAGCGTAGTGTCCAGAGCATGGAGGCGCTACCAGGAGACAGGCCAGTACATCAGGAGACGTGGAGGAGGCCGTAGGAGGGCAACAACCCAGCAGCAGGACTGCTACCTCCGCCTTTGTGCAAGGAGGAGCACTGCCAGAGCCCTGCAAAATGACCTCCAGCAGGCCACAAATGTGCATGTGTCTGCTCAAACGGTCAGAAACAGACTCGATGAGGGTGGTATGAGGGCCCGACGTCCACAGGTGGGGATTGTGCTTACAGCCCAACACCCTGCAGGACGTTTGGCATTTCCCAGAGAACACCAAGATTGGCAAATTCGCCACTGGCGCCCTGTGCCCTTCACAGATGAAAGCAGGTTCACACTGAGCACGTGACAGACGTGACAGAGTCTGGAGACGCCGTGGAGAACGTTCTGCTGCCTGCAACATCCTCCAGCATGACCGGTTTGGCGGTGGGTCAGTCATGGTGTGGGGTGGCATTTCTTTGGGGGGCCGCACAGCCCTCCATGTGCTCGCCAGAGGTAGCCTGACTGCCATTAGGTACCGAGATGAGATCCTCAGACCCCTTGTGAGACCATATGCTGGGGCGGTTGGCCCTGGGTTCCTCCTAATGCAAGACAATGCTAGACCTCATGTGGCTGGAGTGTGTCAGCAGTTCCTGCAAGAGGAAGGCATTGATGCTATGGACAGGCCCGCCCGTTCCCCAGACCTGAATCCAATTGAGCACATCTGGGACATCATGTCTCGCTCCATCCACCAACGCCACGTTGCACCACAGACTGTCCAGGAGTTGGCGGATGCTTTAGTCCAGGTCTGGGAGGAGATCCCTCAGGAGACCATCCGCCACCTCATCAGGAGCATGCCCAGGCGTTGTAGGGAGGTCATACAGGCACATGGAGGCCACACACACTACTGAGCCTCATTTTGACTTGTTTTAAGGACATTACATCAAAGTTGGATCAGCCTGTAGTGTGGTTTTCCACTTTAATTTTGAGGGTGACTCCAAATCCAGACCTCCATGGGTTGATAAATTTGATTTCCATTGATAATTATTGTGTGATTTTGTTGTCAGCACATTCAACTATGTAAAGAAAAAAGTATTTAATAAGATTATTTCATTCATTCAGATCTAGGATGTGTTATTTTAGTGTTCCCTTAATTTTTTTGAGCAGTGTAGTAGGCCTTGCCTATAGAAAGCTGATGGGATCCTCCTCTTTATAAGAGGCCATCAAAACTCTTGTTTTCTCACGCAATTGCATAGCCTATAGAATTGTTGCACAACATGAGCTCATGGGATCTCATGAAGTGTTTGATTTGATTTTCGATGACATTTGCATTGATGTCAGAGTGATTAGCGGGAGAATAGACTGCTGAGTACCAGGCAGTTAGCAAGTTTGGTAGGCTACTAATGACCATCAGCAGCATCAGAGCAGTTTGTACAAGTGCAAGAATAAGCTTACCGTGCGTTCTCTTTCAGCTTCCGGCTGTCTCTGTAGTGCAAGAGCCATTTCCACTTCCCCTTTTTACTCAGCCCCTCCAGGAAACCAGACATTTTCTTAATGTTACCTGAGAGAGAGCGAGAGAGTTACTCAGCGACTCGCACATCCATGCAATGTTGGGAGGGGACATCATAGCCTGGCCCCAGATCTGTTTTCATGCCAAACATCAGCCATAGGAGTTGGCAAGATAACACAAACTGATCTGGGACCAGGCTAGGGACATCATAGTTGCTTGTAGAGATTGACCATTGTGAAAACATAATGAAAAGTAGACAATGCACTTCTATATATGGTCTCTTGCAAATCGTGAAGTGTCCATACTGAGACTCAGTGTGTCCAGAGCTGCTCCCTCAAACACCACAAAACCGCCTTTGCTGAAGAGTTCTTGGTGGGTCAGGTTCACGATGTCATCAGGACGGTCGATACCAGCAAACAACACATTCTGAGACTTCTTCAACTCAAGCAAGTGAGGGACCTGAGGGTAAAACAGAAATCTCCAAATGACAACGTATACTGACTCAAAAGGCTGGATTTCGAACCTGGATTGGTTATCCGGGAGTTTGGGATACTTTTATAAGTCTACAATGGTATGACAGTCTTACCTCACAAATGTGTTCAGCAATATCTTCGTTCCTTAAGATGATGTGTAGAGGGCACGATGGACTATCCTTTCCAAGGCAGAATTGAGACTGTTCTACCGCAATGTGGCCCTCTGCTTCTAACAGCTCCTACAAAAATAGAATGCTTGTTTTTAAACATGGCGGAAGAATGAAGTTTGGCTTTCATTGTTGTACTAATGGTTTTCATAGACTGGTCCCAGATCTGTTTGCGCTGCATAGCCTATGTTGAGTTGAGTTGGCAAGACGGCACAAACTGATCCAGGACCAGGCTAACATGTTTACTACGTTCATCTTACCTTTGTCTCTCTGAAGAATGGGTCAGATGATGTCACCAGTATGTAGAACCTGAACTTGTTCTTACATGACTGCCTCACAACAGAGTTCAGATTATCATGCAGGCTGTCATACATGTCCTCCTTCATCTGCCCACTGAAGTCTTTGTCTTTGCCTGGGGGTCGAGACTTTGGCGAACTGTTTCTCTTTGCTTCTTCCCTCTTGAGTCTCTCAGTTCTGGATGGGTACTTTCTGCCTGCGCAGACCTCAGTCATCATAGCATTGTATGCCTTGAAACTATCCACAACCAGATCTGAAACTTTTACATGCGTCATCTCACTGCCCTTTGTATAGGAGAGTTTCTTAAGATGCTGATGTTCTTTATCTGTTTCTTCAGGCATAGCCATCCTTTCGGGCATCTCCACTCTGATATTTTGCCCTGAAAGTGACGGTATCGCCTCCCAGTGCTCCTCAGAGCCGTCCTGATCCTCCTGCAGACTGGAGAAGCGCACTGTCACAGCCGGGCTACAGGTGGAAGCTCTTTCTTCTACGTTTGACCTGCGGTGTCTCGATCGGTTGTACCTGCTGCTGCTACTCTTCCTTTTACGTTTTAGAATCTGGTTCATTTTCTCTGAGAAGATGAGGGTCTCCAGATCCATAGATGACTGAGTGAGATCAGATTCATCAGCGTTATGTGTACCATCCCACCTCTTCGAGAACTCCAGAAAACTGCTCGAGCCCCGTCTGTTAGAGTCAGGAACTGTCCGTGTGTGCATGCTTGCTGTAGTTTTCAAAACGGGATAGTTTTCATAGGTGATTCTGTTTCCTTTGTGATCCAAAATGGTAACTAAGCTTGGCTTTGCCACTGAGGTGTCTTCTTCCTCGGTCATATCCATCTGGCTGCCACTCCTCTTAGCCCTACAATACTTTAACCACTCCTGTTGGTTCTTTTCCATACGGCAAAGTCTTTTGTCTGATTCTCCAGACTGGAAGGTGACCGACGAGGAAGTGCCTTGCTTGCTGAAGTCCAAAACCTCATCAAATTCACTTTTCTCCCATTCCTGAGACTGGCGTAAAGAGTTGATGAAGTCAAGTTTTGTTTTATTCAACCGGGATTTACTTCTTAAATGTTGGTCATCTGATATCCAATTGGTCTCTAAACTGGATTCAATGTTGTCTTGATCTACAGAAGGCGCCTCGTTTTCACCCACAACATCATCTGCCACAACATCCTCATAATCTTGCAAAATTGCAATCTGTCTCATCTCTGTGGCATACAGTGTGTTATAAGGGTGAGCATTAGTGTTTGAGCAGACAGGGGTATCGGTTTGTTTGCTTTCTAGAACATCTGAAGACATAGGGTCAATATCTGTTTGTCCTTCTTCCCAGTTGTACTGTCCTCTGCTGTCCTCACTCTTCCATAGATTCACAGCCATGGCAGGTTGCTGGCTCTGTGGCTGGGGCTGAGTAAAACTGTGCACTGAAAGGTTCTGAGAAGCTGCTGTAGGTCCACTGGCCACTGGAATACTCCGACAGGTGGACTGTAGGATGAGCTCACTTGAGGCAGGACTCAAGCAAGTCTCTCTTTCTAAAGCGATTTCACTAAAGTCCCCAGTTAACGTTATTTCTGTCGTTTCATTGGATAGAACTTCAGGGTGGATTGATGGCACAGAGAAGGCGGCTTTCTCTGTTAAGGAGCATTGGTTGATGGGAGACGAGTAAGAGCGTGAATGAGCATACAGGTCTGGTTCAACAGCGGTAAGTCGCACATTTGAATATGGATCGTAATTGCTTCTTTCCTTGAAAGAAGTTGAGGGAGTGTTGAGAGGTGTGCTAGTGGCGATTGGCTTCTTGCGGGGATCAGCCAATACTTGAGAGAACTGATTATCAATGGCTTCCAGATTATTTGGTTTGTTATTGTTGCTGGATTTACGCAGCTCGTGCAACCTAGTAGCAGCCCTAGCTTTGTATAGACTTGGTTCATGTGGTTCATGATGAGCCTTTTCATTTTCAATGAGCGCAAGACCACTATCGAGGTTGGGAGTGTTGGTGTCTGTCACATTGGGCAGCAAAACAGTCTTTGGTGTGTTGTGGTCATAAGAAAATCCTGGAACGAAAGGTGTCTCGTCTTCTGTAGGAGTTGGGCATCTGCTGTGACCTTCCCCAGTGCTGAGGCGTTTGCTGTCCCCATAGGCATCGCAGATGGCCAAGGAGCCACTGCAGATGTCAGGAATGGGGGTGTAACCATCCAGCACCTCATCCACAGTAGGGGTTGGGCATCTACTGACAGATTCCGTTCCCTTTGGAACTAATTTTGTTAGCATTTCACCTGATAACACATTAGCCCTATCACAGACTGTGATCAGTGTCTCGTTCTGACTTGGGTGAGTATCATGCACCTCTGTGTGTGTGATATCCTTGCTATCCTTCTCTACTCCAATAAATGGCATTTCTACCTGACCTCGCTCTATCTCTGATGCCTCACCTATTGAATGTAGAACCTCTGTGTGTGCAATGTCTTCTCTGGGAATCGGTGGTATTTCTACCTGGCCTGTCAGTATTTCTGATGTCTCGTCTTGAGAATGTTGGGACCCTGGCGGGAATGTTGTTGAACTTTGACCCTGCATTGACTCTTTTTCCTGATCTTTAGTTTCTACATTGACATCAGCCTCATTTATTTTACGTTTAGCCTCTCCTAAAACATTATTGGACTGAATGAGTGTGTCAAACTCGCCTACAAAAGGTATGTTCCCATCGCATACTGGAAATACTTGCGTGGGCAGTAGCTCATCTTTACATTTAATCTCCCTGTGCATCTCTGGCAGTTCTCTGGTAGTGCCAACAGAAACATCCCCACCCTGCTCCATTGGTAGTGCCTCATCTGTGAAACCATTTATATCATGCACTACAGTGGGTTCTTCATCTATGTACAGCTTGCCATTACATTTCACAGGTAGTGTCGTAGCTCTTGGATCATTTCCACCATGCACCACTGTCAGTGTTGCTTTTTGGGAATAATTTTCAGTATGTGATATCTCTGGTGGTGCCTCAGCCACAGACGTGTTCCCATCACACACCACAGCTCGAGCTTTATCTCCTGAATCTTCTCCACAATTCACAGCTGGTAGGGCCTCATCTCTGGTATCATTCCCATCCTGCATTGCAGTTTGCACCTGGTCTTTGGTGTTTCCATCGTCTCTGGGAACATTTTCACTGTACACTGCTTTGAGTGCCTTATCGTTATCAGTGAAATCCTTCCCAACATGCACAGCAGTTTGTGCTTTAGCGATTTCCTTGTTTGTGGTATCTTTCCCAACATGCACTGCTTCTGGTTTTGCGGCTTCAACAGAATCCTTGACGTTGTGATCTACTTTGCGCATCTCTGCTTTTGACTCACTACCATCACAGATGGCAACGTGCGCCCCATCTCTGGGTTCATTTGCGTTACGCTCAACTGTGTCAGCCATATTGGCAGCATCACCATCCATCTGCACTTCTGTGTATGGCATCGTTTTGACCAAATCGTTATCTTTCAGTTGTTGTACCTTATTGACATCTTTAGAGCCCATGGTTTTAAGACCTGCTGCGTTTTGTTCTCCATCTCCCGTCACCTCCTCCTTTTTGTCTTTGCCATCCAAAACCTCAGCAATTCTTTGAGTCTCCAGGACCTTTTCTTGATGAATGTACACACTTGCTGTCTGTTCACACAAAAGTATGTACGATCCATCACTTTCCAAAGTTGTTCTGTAAGGGGACACACCATTTTGGAGGGTACCCTTGCTGTCATTCTCATGGTTGTTGGTTTCATAGTCTTCATCATCATCATCATCATCATCATCCAGTTCCACACAGTCTCTGTAAACCTGTAGAGAAACAGAACGGCAAGATAAACAATTAATCATTGCAAAAAAAATATATATATATATAATGTCTACAAAAGATTCAGTTGAAAACATCTGTGCTTTAAATATATAATATATTTGTTTTCCAACCTTTAACTCAACACCTGTACTTCGTTTTGGAAAAGAGATGGTTTCCTTGTGCAGGCCAGTTGCTGGTAGGTATACTGGAGGATTGTTTAACTCTATTCTCTGCTTAGACTCTGTGTCTAGAGAGTCTAGAACAGTTGAGGTTGTTTTCATTGAAAGGTCCAATACCTCAGGTTCCAGGCTTAAAGGTTGTGTTTCTTTTTTACCCATGTTACTAAGGTCCAGAACTGTAGGTTCTGGTATCCTGGAGAGGGCTATATAAGCAGGGGAACTTGTCTTGGTCTCAGGTGGAACCTGGGCTGGTACCATTCCATGAGCCACTTCTGTAGAATCCTTTTCTTCCAAACATGTTAGACTTGAGTCTGCCCGGCAGAACCTAGCAGTGGACCTGCTGTAGAAAAGACCTATCCACATGTGGATAATGAGCTGAACCTGTTCCTTTGTGTCCTTAATGTCAAAATCCCATGGGCTGTACAGAGAGGGAGTGCAGAGGGATGAAGAGAAGGGACATACTTAGCAATTCTAGTCAAACAATTGTGAGTAATATAGTCTCAGCTTTTGGTCTCTAGCAAACTCTTCACTTATCCTTTCTTCTACCTACTAGATGCATAACTAATCAAACTGAAGACATTAGTATTGAAGTTAGTGATTGTAAGTACATACCCATGTAGCGCTCTAGTAACTGTTTTATCCTTAGGGTCGTTGGTAAACTTGCTGTCTGAACTAAAGTCATAGTTTTCCATCCACAGCCTTGTCACTTGAACTGAGCCATCTTTTTCAATGAACCGCCGGAAGCGATGGAACTTCTGCCTGCATCCGATTCCTTTGCTCAGGGATTCCGGAGTCAATCCAGGTTCCTTCCTGTTCTGGTCCTGCTGCTGACACAGGTAGGCCCGTAGTGCTTGAGTTCCGTCAGCAGAGATATCCTTGCGATGCTGCTGAAGTCCCTCCGAAATGGGGACTTCAAGGCTTGAACCTGACAAACCCAATAGTAGAGAGGATGGTGGTAGTGAGTATGAATGCTCTTGTGAGACTAACACAACCCGCTCCCCACTCCCCACCACCAGCCCCTTGGGTGACGGAGACTGAGAGGGGAGTTTAAGCCTAGCAGCAGAAGGGTGCTTCAGCAGAGCATGAAGGACAAACTCTGGCTCACCATCTGGCTCATGAGGAGAGACACCATCTTTGACACTGTTGTCACTTATCACCAAACTTGGGCGGCCATCTTGTTTCTCAAGAGCCTTTGGGTCTTTTGACTGTTGTTCCAGTACTTTGTCATTACTGGTACTGAGGGCCAAATCGGCCAATAGGGTCAGAGAATCTGCAGGTGTGTATGATGCAGCACTGGCACCTTTGCGGGGCCTACCCCTACTGACAACACGCCTGACATCCGGGTCAACACGCCTGACATCCGGGTCAACACGCCTGACATCCGGGTCAACACGCCTGACATCCGGGTCAAGTGTCAGTAGTTGGGAGGATATAGCTACTTTCTCACTTTCTAAAGAAGCTGGTGTTTGATAGTGCAACCACCCTGTAGAAACAAAAGAAAAGACAAAAGAGACAGAAGGAACGGCATGAAAACAAAAACACAAAGTAGCGCATGGTGATGATTAATACCTAAGTAGCTGTAAAGCAGTCCCCTGCATGCAAATGGATTAGTAAAGATGATCTTTGAAACTGATTAATTTATATATATATATATTTTTTTTTTTAAGCTGATAATGTTTATTTCTTGCAATGGTAAGAAATATCATTGCCAACCAACTGAACCTAATTTAAATATGATCTGTAATAAATGTAACTTTATGTTCAACTGGGGGACCGCAGCAATAGGGGGGCAAACAACACACAGCAAGACGAGGCAGAGGAGGCGGCAAGAGGTCCCAGATCTGTTTGTGCTGTCTTGCCACGTGCGTTACAATGACCATAGGAGTTGGCCAGATGGCACAAACTGATCTGGGACCAGGTCAGCAAGAGGCTATTAGCACATTACTTCAGAATGCCGCTTTGCAGTTCAGATGAAAAAGGAAATATAGAAACAGAATCATCAGGAATTCAAGACAACTGGATTATTTCAGCATATTTCAACATTTCAGCACATATATTAACTGCAATCACAACTCAAAGATGAAGAACATTGCTATCTAATTTAGCATTTGGTTTATGACCATATGACTTCCCAAAATAAACTTACATTTTTTCCTCATGGAGTCTGCGAGCATGTGTTTCTTTTTGAATGGTCTCATCTGACCTGTCAGGGGGATTGTTGTTGAAGGTGAGCTGGGCAAAGCCTCAGACGTTTGGCCAGATGTGGCTTGAGGTGGGACCAGGCCCAGTCTGCTCTGAATATCTTCCTTTAATGGAATATCACTTTTTTCTGGAGATTTGTGTGCATTATTATGCAACTCCGTAGGAGTCAAGCCCAATGCTAGTGCAAACTTTTGGTCTAGGCCAAATGTCTGTTCCTTTGCAACTTCAACAGCACCTGTGGTTCTGTCCGGGCTAGCTTTGTTGATGTTACTCAAATTAAATGTTTCCGTTTCATCCATGCCAGTATCAGCCTTGCTTTTCTTCTTCAAGGGTGATGTTTGATCTTCTGAAACAGGATTGATGGGTTTCTTCCTCTTTCCCCCTCTTGAAAGAACTGTCTTTAGTTGACTGAGGGATATTGCGACATATTGACGCTTCTTTTTGTGTTTTCCTGAGGAAGGAGAATCCGTGTCTTTGTTCGGGACCAGTTCTGAGGGATTCCGAGAGGCCATCTTGCCTAGATCAGCCATTTTGACCTCTGGCAGACTGTCTTTACTGTCTAACATCCCTATGGGCAAATCTTTGCTCTTGTCTGACTTGTTCAACTCTAGGCTAGGTCCATCTCCTGTTTCTATGGGTTGGGGGACTTTGATACAAGCTTCAACCATCATCTCGTCAGCACATTGTTTGTGATCTAACACTTTCCCCTTAACTTTCAAAGAATCTATATCCTTGGCGATAACTTCTGAACCGTGAGGGACAAAAATTCTACCACATTCGGAGATGATTGCCTTCAAGTCCCACCGTTCTGTCTTCTTTTTCAATGGATGGTCGTCATCAATCAAATCCATACTTTCTTTATTTCTCAATGGGTGATAGTGGATTAAATCCTTGCTTTTCATTTTCAATGGGGGATCTTGGATTAAATTGATCAGTTCCCTCTGCATTTTCAATGGGTGAACTTGGGTTACATCCATCCTTTCCTTATTTTTCAATGGGGGATCTTGGATCAAATTAATCAGTTCTCTTGGCATTTTCAATGGGTGAACTTGGGTTACATCCATCCTTTCCTTCTTTTTCAATGGGGGATCTTGGATCAAATTCATCAGTTCTCTTGGCATTTTCAATGGGTGATCTTGGGTTACATCCATCCTTTCCTTATCCTCTTTTTCTTTCTCTTCAAAGTCAGCCACCGTAGACCTCAAGACCCTTTTACCCAATCCGCTAAATCTATGACGTTTCCTTGGCCGTTTCCTCCAATCAGATATAGGGAAATTACTGACCTCTGGGGGTTTTGAAGGCTGATTGGCCTTGCCACGTTCCGCATTTAGAGCACTGGAGGAGTTATTTGTGGTGGACTCTGTGTTGATCAAGTCAAGGTTCTCATTGTGAGGTAAAACAGTTGCAGTTCCTTCAGTGGCAGTGATGACTAACAATGTTGGGAGGTCACCTGATGCAGGTGAGGTTGAACCCCCTGTCACCTCTGTGGCCTTTGTCATCACTCTCATACTTGCTATCCCAAAAGCCTTTGCTGACACTGCAAGCTGGGAAAGATCAGAGGGAAACTCCTCTTGCCCCTCCTTCTGAGGCAAAGTTCTCACATTCTCCTCTACTCCTGCCTCTGGTGTGTTACTGTTGGGCTTGGTTGTTAGGGCTGGACCAGGTTTCCTCAAGACCTCTGCAGAGACTGGAGACTGTGAAACACCAGAGGGCATGTCTTTTTGCACCTCCTTCGGGTGCAAGTTCGTCTCTTCATTCGCTACTCCTACCTCTGGTGCGTCACAGTCTGCCTTGCCCAACGCTGCCAGGTCAGCTTTCCTCAAGTCCTCTGCAGAGACTGCAGGCTGTGAAAGATCAGAAGGCACCTTCTCTTGTACTTCAACTTGGACCTCCTCTGGGTTCAAACTTGTCCCTTCACCCTCTGTTCCTGCCCCTGGTGCATTACAGTCGGCCTTGGTCTTCCCAGTGTCATCTGCTGACACAGCAGGCTGAGAAAGATCAGAGGGGAGCTCCTTCTGCACCTCCTCCTGCACCTCCTTTGGAAGCAAAGTTGTCCCTGGTGCATTACTGTCTGCCTTGTTCAAGCCAGGTTTCCCAAAGTCCTCTGCAGGGATTACAGGCTTGGTAAGATCAGAGGGCAAACTTTCTTGCAAGTTCTTCCCTTCGTCTGCTCCTTTGTCCGGCGCATTACTGTCTTCCATAGTCTTACCAGGTTTCTCAAAGGCCTCCGTAGACACTGCAGGTGCTTTACTAAAGTCTGCTGCTGTGTCAGCTGTGTCTCCTGGGGACGCTCCCCCTGACTGCTGCTCCTCTGGGCCACCCAGACTAGCAGGACTCATGGGGGGCCCCTCTGGAGATGACAGACAGTAGTAGACGTCATCATCCGGCTCGTCTCCTCGCTCCTCTCGCCCTGCCACCAGAAGCTCCGTGGCCCTGGACACCGAGAGCTCAAAGGAGCCCGGCTGGTGGAAATAAGATTTGAGACGTTTCCATCCCATCTCAGTCCACTTGGGGGCAGAGTAGAGGTATTTGAGGGCATCGGGAACATCAAACTGATCTGGGAAGATGCTGGCCTCCCTGGATGGACTGATGGTAAGCCCAGGGTGGATGAGGGAAACGTAGCTCTGGATATGCTGCTCTAGTAAACCACGTAGCTCCCCGCTCTGTGAAGGGAGGCACTTTTCCACCTCGGTCTCTGCGTAGTTCAGTGCCGGCACCACCTGGAGGCACTCTGGTGAGAGGAAGGGCTTCTTGCAGCAGACCTTGGTGTCTGTGGTAAAAAATAAAAATAAATCATTACATAAGGATACATTACAAAAGATTAGATAAAATCACTACTGTATACAAGGGCCTTAATACCTCTATGTATAGCTCTGGAGTCCGGAAACACAAACATCCCCTGCAATACCTCTGGCTTCTTGGACCCAGCATCTGGAAATATACCATTATAATGTAATGTTAGATATTTAGCTTCTATCTATAATATATCTAAATACAGTATGTTGTGTATACAGGTTCTGTCTTACCTTCATATGTGAGGAAGTGAGATGAATGTAAGAGTATCAGAAAACCACGATCATTCAGTTGTATTGTGAGGGCCTGTTAGTAAAAAACCATTTTTATTTATTTAAATCAAAGTCTGACAAGGCAACAATGAACTGCATTCCGTTCTTCCAAGAGTCTGTGAGCCGACTTTAAAAACAACGAAGGCTCACCAGGTCTTTCTCCTTGAGCTCCCGTGTGACCAGAGAGAGAGAGGCGTCCTCAGCCTCACTGGGCACTAGCTCATAGAGACTGCAACCCATTCCTTCCAGAGACACTGAAAAACAGTACAATTCAATACAATAAAGCACTCCTAGTGTGTTAAGTTTATTGCAAGAAAAGACAAAATACAGGAAAAAAATTGTGATCATTAGACATTCAGCATTCCATGGTAAAGAATAAAGATAATATAATAATATGCCATTTAACAAGACACTTTTATCCAAAGTGACTTACAGTCATGCATGCATACATACATTTAACATATGGGTGGCCCCGTGAATCAAACCCATAATCCTGGCTTTGCAAGCGCCATGCTCTACCACTGAGCCATACACACGCAATAAAATGTGTTGTCAAAGATGAATAAATAAACAGTTCCATCTTTATTAAGATGAGCAACACCTAAAAATGAAACCCCTTTTTAGTACATTTACATTTTAAACATGAACATGAGTGTACCTTCACCGGAGAAGCAGGTTTCAAATATACCCTTCGGTAATTTCTGCCTCAGATCTGACATTTGAATTGCTCTGTCAACTGCCATCATTGTTGGACTGCAATCAAAAAAAAGGAAGGAAGTATAATTCATGTGACATTTTCAGGTTTTGTTACCACATGAAAGAAAACGGAATAAAGCGGGGAGTTACTGAAACGTGTTTTTTGTTTTTCCGTTGCCTAATGTTTTTCTATGGTGTGCCCTACTGAACACGACACACATCAAGTCAATTGGAGAGATATAGAATATAATTTTAAGACATAGCATCGGGAGAGACCGTGCTACCTTCACAGGGTAGCATTGGACTTACAGTTTAGCTGGGATCAGGGGTCCTGTGCTGGACTTCAGACCCACATGGTAGATCTGGGAGCTGATTTGGAGTTGGCCCCTCCACGGGTAGTAGTGAAAGACTGTAATCGTATTCCATTACCATTATGATTACCATAACCAGTGTTACAATACAACAGGTCTAATTCATATCGATAACACACTAGACATAGACACATTGATAAGTAGCCATCAGTTCATTGCTCACCTGGTTTTTCTTCCTCACTAAAAAGACGGAGACAATTTTGGGGGGGATTAATCATAACAATAACACTTTAGTTCCTTTTCACCTAATATTTTCTATTGAGCATAATGTTGTTTGTTACAAACCCCATGAGGGGAAAGAGGGAAGTTTACCTTTTCTCCTGCTCCTCTGATGCGGGTGTCTTGGTATCCCAATAGGAGAAAGCCACGATAGCGAATGGGCAAACATGGCTGGGAGGCTGGACTTCCCCGCCAACAGGCAGCTCATACATGTAGTACTGAAAGACCAACACAAATCTCTTCAGCTTTGCTATTGTACTGTATTGTACTGTATTGTATTGTACTGTATTGTATTGTACTGTATTGTGTTGTGTTGTATTTATCACTACTGTATCTGCAGGTGTATTTGATCAACTTTGCTAAATACCTGCGGCAAAAAGATTAATAATACATTATATATTTTTTTCCCGTTAGAGGTAGCTTACTAAATACATTTGTTAGTTTTATTACTTTGACACACTGAGTGCATATTTGACAATTGAAGGCAACAGAACACACCGTGTGAGAAGGAGGGATGGAGGATAGAGGGATGGTGGTGAAAGGAGGGGCGGAATCTCACCTGTGTTCTCTCGAAGGCCAGGAAGGAGCTGGTGTTGGCTGACACAGCACTGAGATGTTCTGATACATGACAGTCAAACCCATTAGAGGGAGAGGTGTAGTTTACTGTGTAGTTCTCTGTCACCTCTCTGACCCTGCCCTGTAGAACCCCACAAAAAGAGAGAGAATTCAATTGCAAGCCCTTTCAACTAATCAATCAAATGTATTTATAAAGCAGTCGTCCCCAAATATATTAATCAGCTGTCGTCCCAAATTGCTTTACAGGAACCCGGCCTAGACCGCAAACAGAAGCAGAAGCACAGTGGCCAGGAGGCAGAAACCTTTGAGAGAAAGGAGGTTACCCAACTGTGAGGTTACACAACGTTATGCCCCTGTGGCCGGTTCTGACTAGAGGGAGTACACCATCGACCGGAAGTGGCTTTTTCGTAGCAGGTTAGGAGAATTTACGCAGTAGGTTAGGAGAATTAACGTGGCAGGTTAGGAGACTTAGGATAATGTTAGGAAAAGGGTAACGGGTTAAAATGCTCTCCTAACCTGCTACAAAAAGTAACTTCCGGTCGTAGCTGTACTTCCTCTAGTCGGCACCCCTATGGCTCTGCTGCTTTGTAAATACCTTGGTGAGCCTGATGATGGCGATATATCCAGACTTCCCGTGGTACCAGCGGTTTAAGTCCAGGCAGTCCGAGTACTTGGACACGTACACACCTGAGTTAACAAGAAAAGACACGCACACACCTGAGTTAAACAAGAACATTCACATCATTGACAAGTCTGTTCCCACAGCAACAACATGGGGTGGTGAGTGTGCCAGCATCCCCCCTCCTCTCTCTGATAAAACCAAAGCAACAATATTCGATGTAGAATAAGGCATTAACTAAATATTTGTAGTACAAGGAATAGAAATGTAGGTTACTAGGTTTATTACATTCAAATATTTTATTTGAGAAGTGGAAATATGAATATTATTATAGGGGAGAGTGAGGAAAGTTGAGCCAAAGGGTTTATTGAGCCACCCCTTGTTTCTAGGAAACCATAAACAACATTAATCATGTGACCATCATTGACAAGTCTGAAGAAACTACATGGAAAAAGTGGTAAGCAAGTTAGATCCAGAAAATTGTTTTTCACAAAGTCAAATTAATTCATTGTGTTTGAGGTTTCATTATGCTTGTATCTAAACCAAAGTAGCTTGCTAAACATATCAATAATCTTGTGGAACGGTTTCATGGGCTTAGTAGCCTCAAATGCAGAGAACTTGCCTACGAATTGGCACAACGAAACAACATCCCTGTCCCAGAAAACTAGTCAAGAAATGTAAGCATACATTTAAGATATACAATTGACTATACCACACCCCTATTCCATGAATTAAACTTTGACCCACCAGCACCATCACCCACTTACCCCAAGGCAGCTCAACCTACCCTGTCCATGTGCTCAATTTACCCCATACCTGGGGTAAGATGTGCCAAGAGACCACTTCTTTTTATGAGAAGCTATGATTTCAAAACAGTAATGTTTATATTAATTCTGATTATTTCCAGGGATACACAACATCAAGTCCGCTATCAAGTCCGCTATAAGTCAAAGCTACAATATGTCACTTTTTGGGCGACCCGACCAAATTCACATAGAAATGTGTGTTATAGATCTGTCATTCTCATATAAAGCAAGTCTAAGAAGCGATAGATATGTTCTACGTGCTCTATTTCTATGCTGCCCGTTCTTAAGTTTAGTTTTTGCGAACTATTCCAATTTTAGCAACCAGGAAATGGCGGAGCGATTTCTGCATAGTGCCTCTTTAAATATACAGTGGGGGAAAAAAGTATTTAGTCAGCCACCAATTGTGCAAGTTCACCCACTTAAAAAGATGAGAGAGGCCTGTAATTTTCATCATAGGTACACGTCAACTATGACAGACAAATTGTGGGGGAAAAAATCCAGAAAATCACATTGTAGGATTTTTAATGAATTTATTTGCAAATTATGGTGGAAAATAAATATTTGGTCACCTACAAACAAGCAAGATTTCTGGCTCTCACAGACCTGTAACTTCTTCTTTAAGAGGCTCCTCTGTCCTCCACTCGTTACCTGTATTAATGGCACCTGTTTGAACTTGTTATCAGTATAAAAGACACCTGTCCACAACCTCAAACAGTCACACTCCAAACTCCACTATGGCCAAGACCAAAGAGCTGTCAAAGGACACCAGAAACAAAATTGTAGACCCGCACCAGGCTGGGAAGACTGAATCTGCAATAGGTAAGCAGCTTGGTTTGAAGAAATCAACTGTGGGAGCAATTATTAGGAAATGGAAGACATACAAGACCACTGATAATCTCCCTCGATCTGGGGCTCCACGCAAGATCTCACCCCATGGGGTCAAAATGATCACAAGAACGGTGAGCAAAAATCCCAGAACCACACGGGGGGACCTAGTGAATGACCTGCAGAGAGCTGGGACCAAAGTAACAAAGCCTACCATCAGTAACACACTACGCCGCCAGGGACTCAAATCCTGCAGTGCCAGACGTGTCCCCCTGCTTAAGCCAGTACATGTCCAGGCCCGTCTGAAGTTTGCTAGAGTGCATTTGGATGATCCAGAAGAGGATTGGGAGAATGTCATATGGTCAGATGAAACCAAAATAGAACTTTTTGGTAAAAACTCAACTCGTCGTGTTTGGAGGACAAAGAATGCTGAGTTGCATCCAAAGAACACCATACCTACTGTGAAGCATGGGGGTGGAAACATCATGCTTTGGGGCTGTTTTTCTGCAAAGGGACCAGGACGACTGATCCATGTAAAGGAAAGAATGAATGGGGCCATGTATCGTGAGATTTTGAGTGAAAACCTCCTTCCATCAGCAAGGGCATTGAAGATGAAACGTGGCTGGGTCTTTCAGCATGACAATGATCCCAAACACACCGCCCGGGCAACGAAGGAGTGGCTTCGTAAGAAGCATTTCAAGGTCCTGGAGTGGCCTAGCCAGTCTCCAGATCTCAACCCCATAGAAAATCTTTGGAGGGGAGTTGAAAGTCCGTGTTGCCCAGCGACAGCCCCAAAACATCACTGCTCTAGAGGAGATCTGCATGGAGGAATGGGCCAAAATACCAGCAACAGTGTGTGAAAACCTTGTGAAGACTTACAGAAAACGTTTGACCTGTGTCATTGCCAACAAAGGGTATATAAGAAAGTATTGAGAAACTTTTGTTATTGACCAAATACTTATTTTCCACCATAATTTGCAAATAAATTCATAAAAAATCCTACAATATTCTCATTTTGTCTGTCATAGTTGACGTGTACCTATGATGAAAATACAGGCCTCTCTCATCTTTTTAAGTGGGAGAACTTGCACAATTGGCAGCTGAATAAATAATTTTTTTCCCCACTGTATGTATACAGAACAAAAATATAAACACAACATGCAACAATTTCAACGATTTTACTGAGTTACAGTTCATATAAGGAAATCAGTCAATTTAAATAAATTCACTAGGCCCTAATCTATGGATTTCACATGACTGGGCAGGAGCAAAGCCATGGGTGGGCCTGGGAGGGCATAGGCCCACCCACTTGGGAGCCAGGCCCAGCCAATCAGAATGAGTTTTTCCTCACAAAAGGGCTTTATTACAGACAGAAATACTCCTGTTCCATCAGCTCTCCGGGTGGCTGGTCTCAGACGATCCCCAGGTAAAGAAGACGGGTGTGGAGGTCCTGGGCTGGCGTGGTTACACGTGGTCTGCAGTTGTGAGGCCGGTTGGACGTACTGACAAATTCTTTAAAACGATGTTGGAGGAGGCTTATGGTAGAGAAATGAACATTCATTTATCTGGTAACAGCTCTGGTGGAAATTCCTGCAGTCAGCATGCCAATTGCATGCTCCCTCAAAACTTCAGACATCTGTGGCATTGTGTTGTGTGACAAAACTGCACATTTTAGAGTGGCTTTTTACTGTCCCGAGCACAAGGTGCACCTGTGTAATAATCATGCTGTTTAATCAGCTTCTTGATATGCCACACCTGTCAGGTGAATGGATTATCTTGGCAAAATAGAAATGCTCTACTAACAGGGATGTAAACAAATTTGAGAATCAAATTTGAGGTAAATAAGCTTTTTGTGCGTATTGAAAATGTGGGATATTTTATTTCAGCTCATGAAACATGGGACCAATACTTTACATGTTGCGCTTATATTTTTGTTCAGTACAGATATCTTTGTTAGAAAGAATACTATATGCTGAGTGAAAAAATGGCTCAACATACCCCACTTTCCTCTATTATTTTTATTGAATAAATGCATCGCACAGCCAAAGGGATTTGGTTAATTGGTGAATGTGTTATATTGTAGTATATTGAGTATTGAGTTCGGGCCGTATGTTTGACACCCCTGGTCTAAGATATTTTCAATGCGTAGGACTTCCAATACTTTGGTGCCAACTGCCAAGCCCAACACACAGCCAGTTAATGCAGAAGTGAGACATTTGGAAGAGGCTGTGAAACCTCACACTGTTTTTTTATAGGTTTATTGGTTTACAGTTCCAACACTGCATAATTTAACTGAGGGGTTTGGCAGAATTGGCACCACACACAGATTATGAACTTGTTGGCTCCCTAAGCTAATGCCTAGGCTTTCGCACAGCAGGCTAACACAGTCTTGTGGCACACAGGTACAGTTGAAGTTGGAAGTTTACATACACTTAGGTTGGAGTCATTAAAACTCGTTTTTCAACCACTCCACACATTTCTTGTTAACTAACTATAGTTTTGGCAAGTCGGTTAGGACATCTACTTTGTGCATGACACAAGTAATTTTTCCAACAATTGTTTACAGACAGATTGTTTAACTTATAATTCACTGTATCACAATTCCAGTGGGTCAGAAGTTTACATACATGAAGTTGACTGTGCCTTTAAACAGCTTGGAAAATTCCAGAAAATGATGTCATGGCTTTAGAAGCTTCTGATAGGCTAATTGACATCATTTGAGTCAATTGGAGGTGTACCTGTGGATGTATTTCAAGGCCTACCTTCAAACTCAGTGCCTCTTTGCTTGACATCATGGGAAAATCAAATGAAATCAGACAAGACCTCAGAAAAGACAATTGTAGACCTCCACAAGTCTGGTTCATCCTTGGGAGCAATTTCCAAACGCCTGAAGGTACCACGTTCATCTGTACAAACAATAGTACGCAAGTATAAACACCATGGGACCACGCAGCCGTCATACCGCTCAGGAAGGAGACGCGTTCTGTCTCCTAGAGATGAACATAGTTTGGTGCGAAAAGTGCAAATCAATCCCAGAACAACAGCAAAGGACCCTGTGAAGATGCTGGAGGAAACAGGTACAAAAGTATCTATATCCACAGTAAAACGAGTCCTATATCGACATAACCTGAAAGGCCGCTCGGCAAGGAAGAAGCCACTGCTCCACAACCGCCATAAAAAAGCCAGACTACGGTTTGCAACTGCACATGGGGACAAAGATCGTACTTTTTGGAGAAATGTCCTCTGGTCTGATGAAACAAAAATAGAACTGTTTGGCCATAATGACCATCGTTATGTTTGGAGGAAAAAGGGGGTGCTTGCAAGCTGAAGAACACCATCCCAACCGTGAAGCATGGGGGTGGCAGCATCATTCTGTGGGGGTGCTTTGCTGCAGGAGGGACTGGTGCACTTCACAAAATAGATGGCATCATGTGAAAGGAAAATTATGTGGATATATTGAAGCAACATCTCAAGACATCAGTCAGGAAGTTAAAGCTTGGTCGCAAATGGGTCTTCCAAATGGACAATGACCCCAAGCATATTTCCAAAGTTGTGGCAAAATGGCTTAAGGACAACAAAGTCAAGGTATTGGAGTGGCCATCACAAAGCCCTGACCTCAACCCTATAGAACATGTGTGGGCAGAACTGAAAAAGTGTGTGCGAACAAGGAGGCCTACAAACCTGACTCAGTTACACCAGCTCTGTCAGGAGGAATGGGCCAAAATTCACCCAACTTATTGTGGGAAGCTTGTGGAAGGCTACCCGAAACGTTTGACCCAAGTTAAACAATTTAAAGGCAATGCTACCAAATACTAATTGAGTGTATGTAAACTTCTGACCCACTGGGAATGTGATGAAAGGAATAAAAGCTGAAATAAATCATTCTCTCTACTATTATTCTGACATTTCACATTCTTAAAATAAAGTGGTGATCTTAACTGACCTAAGACAGGGATTTTTTACTAGGATTAAATGTCAGGAATTGTGAAAAACTGAGTTTAAATGTATTTGGCTAAGGTCTATGTAAACTTCCGACTTCAACTGTACATGCTACGGATATGTGGTTAGATGTTCCCTTTCCTTATCATTTAATCTAAGCAAAGAAACCTGTATCATGTTGATTCTCCTACCGGTGACAAAACAGGAAAAACGAGTTGAAGCACATAAGAAGTGACAAGTGAAGAAACAATAAGTTAATGAAAAGGGCTGACAAAAAGTCCTCTTATACTGCTACAGAAAAAAATATGCTTAAACTCTTACAGGGTTTCTATGGCGATCTCATACACATCTAGAACTGTAAACTTTGAAGGTGACGAAACAGAACACTAGTCCACACAAGGACTTTGACCACTGTTTCCTTCCTCCATAACTACGGCAGTTATCTCAATCTGGGCCTAGTAGATAAAAAAATAGCTGACTTTGTCCAACCGTAGACAATCTTACACCACCCTCCCCCTTTTCCACTAGGGCCTGCCCCCGCACACAGGCTTGCTCACTGTGTAACCTGAAGTAGCGTATACTTCTATTGAGGAATTCTAACTTCAAACAAAGAAAGATATTTACCAGAGTTTCATTGTATGTAAGTTCAGAGCTAAACTCTCATAACATTCCTAATAATCTGTTGATAAAGTAGAATTCTCCCTCATTGTCATTTTGCAGACGCTCTTATCCAGAGCAACTTACAGGAGCAATTAGGGTTAAGTGCCTTGCTCAAGGGCACATCGACAGATGTTTCACCTAGTCGGCTCGGGGATTAGAACCAGCGACGTTTCGGTTACTGGCACAACGCTCTTAACCACTAAGCTACCTGCCGCCCCAGGTAAAATCTAATTTCTCCATCATTCAAACATTTTTACTGCAGGCCCCTAAGTATTGACTAACGCTACTCTCTGGTCCTAGCAAACACTACTAGAGTTAAGTTTCACTGGTCTCTCCTTCCACTTTCTCTTTACACTGTCATGTCTGTAAAGCAGTTTCATTTTCAAAAGCAGAGCGACACTTGACCAGAAATGTACTGAAACAGTACACCTGAAACAGTACACCTGAAACAGTACACCTGAAACAATACACCTGAAACAATACACCTGAAACAATACACCTGAAACAGTACACCTGAAACAGTACACCTAAAACAATACACCTGAAACAGTACACCTGAAACAGTACACCATTATCTAAGTAAGCAAACTTCTTTAAATCTCACTACTTATGCTTTGACTTGTCTTTAGTCGTATAGTGCACACTCAAATAGCATTAGTTTAGGTTCGTGGCTAGAGACAACTCCATGTCATGTAGTATGTGAGTTCCCTCTATATTTAACATGTAAAAGTTTAGAACTGCCCCATTGTTTAGTTGAGGCCTTGTTCGATGACGTGAAAAGCTTTCAGTTGAAATAGTTCAAACCAGTTTTCCTTAACCCAAGACAGGCTGTTCTTGTTATTGACTTGTCCTAGTGTATTTAACTTCCGTGCTGTGGAACTCAAAACCCAGGCGTCTTGTCTGATATCTCGTTATTTACTCAATATGGCGCAGCTCATTTACCCTTTGAAGGATCTCCAAGCGTTGAGCATGTGCTGTGTCCAGGGACAACACCAGTTTCTCCCACTTTATTTGCCTTTAAAATAGAAGAATAGTGATTATTAGAGACCAGTAACTTTGATTACGATGTTTTTGAGGTCGTTTTCTATGACACAAAGTTAGATATGGGTTTCTCCATAAAATAAATGTTTTGGGAGAATACATTGTGTGTATTTGCCTTTTAAGTGTTCTACAGAGATAGAGATGTATAAATGGCTATAAACATTCGTGTGAGATATTACGCGGGTCATCATTGAATTATTTATTTGTTACCTTATTTTCGTCGTCAAACAGCAAGAAGCCATAGGACTCCTCCAGTTCCTCCTCTGAGTATCCCATGTCTCTCCTCTTTGTTCGGAAGGCCTCATACTGTCAAAAAACAAACAAGAGTTTAGCCTATCTCAAATAAAATAATATTGTATTTGTCACATGCACCGAATAAAACAGGTGCAGATTTTACCGTAAAATGCTTACTTAAGAGCCCTTTCCCAACAATGCAGAGTTAAAAATAAGACAAATAAAAAATTATAACACAAGAGGAATAAAATACACAAGAATAAAGCTATATACAGGGAGTACCGGTACCAGATCAATGTGCAGGGGTACGAGGTATTTGAGGTAGATATGTACATAGGCAGGGGTAAAATGACTAGGCACCAGGATAGATAATAATAAGAGTAAAACATTTAAATAAAAACAACATCCTACTGACATTAAGTTAATTGCTTTTATGATGTACAGTGGGGGAAAAAAGTATTTAGTCAGCCACCAATTGTGCAAGTTCTCCCACTTAAAAAGATGAGAGAGGCCTGTAATTTTCATTATAGGTACACGTCAACTATGACAGACCATGCAGATCTCCTCTAGAGCAGTGATGTTTTGGGGCTGTCGCTGGGCAACATGGACTTTCAACTCCCTCCAAAGATTTTCTATGGGGTTGAGATCTGGAGACTGGCTAGGCCACTCCAGGACCTTGAAATGCTTCTTACGAAGCCACTCCTTCGTTGCCGGGCGGTGTGTTTGGGATCATTGTCATGCTGAAAGACCCAGCCACGTTTCATCTTCAATGCCCTTGCTGATGGAAGGAGGTTTTCACTCAAAATCTCACGATACATGGCCCCATTCATTCTTTCCTTTACACGGATCAGTCGTCCTGGTCCCTTTGCAGAAAAAACAGCCCCAAAGCATGATGTTTCCACCCCCATGCTTCACAGTAGGTATGGTGTTCTTTGGATGCAACTCAGCATTCTTTGTCCTCCAAACACGACGAGTTTAGTTTTTACCAAAAAGTTCTATTTTGGTTTCATCTGACCATATGACATTCTTCCAATCCTCTTCTGGATCATCCAAATGCACTCTAGCAAACTTCAGACGGGTCTGGACATGTACTGGCTTAAGCAGAGGGACACGTCTTGCACTGCAGGATTTGAGTCCCTGGCGGCGTAGTGTGTTACTGATGGTAGGCTTTGTTACTTTGGTCCCAGCTCTCTGCAAGTCATTCACTAGGTCCCCCCGTGTGGTTCTGGGATTTTTGCTCACCGTTCTTGTGATCATTTAGACCCCACGGGGTGAGATCTTGCGTGGAGCCCCAGATCGAGGGAGATTATCAGTGGTCTTGTATGTCTTCCATTTCCTAATAATTGCTCCCACAGTTGATTTATTCAAACCAAGCTGCTTACCTATTGCAGATTCAGTCTTCCCAGCCTGGTGCAGGTCTACAATTTTGTTTCTGGTGTCCTTTGACAGCTCTTTGGTCTTGGCCATAGTGGAGTTTGGAGTGTGACTGTTTGAGGTTGTGGACAGGTGTCTTTTATACTGATAACAAGTTCAAACAGGTGCCATTAATACAGGTAACGAGTGGAGGACAAAGGAGCCTCTTAAAGAAGAAGTTACAGGTCTGTGAGAGCCAGAAATCTTGCTTGTTTGTAGGTGACCAAATACTTATTTTCCACCATAATTTGCAAATAAATTCATTAAAAATCCTACAATGTGATTTTCCGGATTTTTTTCTCTCAATTTGTCTGTCATAGTTGATGTGTACCTATGATGAAAATTACAGGCCTCTCTAATTTTTTTAAGTGGGAGAACTTGCACAATTGGTGGATGACTAAATACTTTTCCCCCCCACTGTAAATATGTACTTAATGACTGAATGGACAGCACAAAACAACTTAAGTAATACACAAATATACTATCAAGTATTACACAGATATGTAACAGTACATATACTAGCATGTACTGTCAAGTATTACACAGACATTATCATGTAATAGTACATATACTATCCTGTACTAAGTATTGCACAGATACTATACACTGGACTCTATGGGCAGAGTCAAGGCCGGGGTACCGTACACCAAAGTTTACCATGTACTATAATGAAATACTGACCCGTTCCTGCAGAGTATCATTGTTTATCAAGAAAGCAGAGTTGTATCTGAAAGACTGCTTAGACTCCTTGTACATGTACGAGTTTTGCAGTGGAGGCCGAATGCTTTTGTCGAAGTTCTTCGAACCTGGTAGCACAGGTACCAACACACCTGGAAGTTGCAACAGGAACAAGGTTAACAAATGACTACTGTAGAGTTGCAAACTCGTTCTGTTTTTACCAAAAGGTGCCATGCATTTTATTTTATATTCTATGCATCTTGTGTTTATTACTACCATACTGATAAATTCTATTCTATTCATATTGCATTTGTAAATAACATATTGATATATTCAATTATTATGTTCTATTATATTCCATTCTATTTAATTATATTCTAGGTGTCTTGCACTTTTAACAACCATATTGATTATATTCTACATATATATTTTGAGGTAGGTCTAACATTGGTGAGCATATTGTTAAAAAACTATATAAAAATATTTATGCAAAAATAAAAAAAATGTTTTACCAATGATTAAAATGCATTATCTGGACTGATAGCTAGAGTCTCGCCCATGTGAACGCATTATTCTCGCTGCTAACGAATTACAATGGCAGTCAATTTATTTCGACCAGTATGCGCACTTGATAAAATCCTTCAAACTGTAAATACTGTAATACTCTTGGCTAAACTAAAACCAATGATGTATGACTAAAACCAATATTGTCGAGTTGGTCAAATTTGTAATTATTAATACCAACCATTATAGAAAAGTGATATAACAAATAGTGATTGACCAAAAACATTGCTCGACGTCACCTTCTCTCACGGCACCATTCTCGATTTCCATGGTTGGAAATGTATTAAATCAGTTTGTCTCTTTTTCTCTGGACTTTCGCAGACAACCTCTGTCTTCCATTGACATTCCGACACTTTTAATTTGTCTATTCCAAGGAAAATGTTGCCAATCCATATGAGCGATTTGGCGTAATCTTCGTGCCAAAGTCAAATCTCAACATTGTCAGTGAGTTTGGTAGGCTGAGGAAAAATATGTTGCAACCAGGAAGTAAGAAAAAGTACAAGGAAAAACTTCGCCATTAGAACACACTTCGATATTTTGTGTTTTTTTTCTGAGCCTATGCTCAGATAGGTTTTACATATAGCTTATGTATAATGACCAAGTAATGTAATCCTAACTAAACGTGAAGTAGTGAAGTATTGCTTCCAAAAAAGAAACAGAAACTTAGCTGTAACTACCTGCATCCATTTCGAGACTGCTTCGCTTTCATTTGTTCACTCGGTTACCGCTAGTAGACGCAGATATGGAAGCCCGTTCCCGCAACCCCCACAAAATAATCTGACTACGAGTTATGAGATAATTATAAAATAGTAACTCATAATTATGAGATAGTAAATCATTATTTTGAAATCTGTATCACATTAATCCAATGTGCACCAGGCCCTTCTCGGCTTTCAAGTGTACATTTATGTATATTCTATTGTTAATCACATGCGTGGGAGGGAGTGTTCGTGGTGATATTGTTCCATATTAATGGGTTGGAGCTTTATGTTGACGTGAGTTGGTGCCTGCTTGATGACATTACATTTTAGTCATTTAGCAGACACTTACAGGAGCAATTAGAGTTAAGTGCCTTGCTCAAGGGCACATCGACAGATTCTTCACCTAGTCGGCTCGGGGATTACAACCAGCGACCTTTCGGTTACTGGCACAATGCTCATAACCACTAAGCTACCTGCCACCCCTGGTTAACATCAGATTTAAAGGAGAATTTCACAATTTAGGACCCTGAGCTGTATTTTAAATGTAAATTGCATGTTTTAGAAGTTTCAGACACTTTTTTTTTCGATTTTCGAAAAATAATTAACAATAACACCAAAATACGTATTTCATGATGCAGGTCTTCAGATGTTGTACACATTAAATTGTGTCATGCCGAACTTTATCCACAACGTCATAATCCATTTTGTTGAACTCGAGCGATAATTCCTGGCATGCATGTACTTCCTTGTTACTCTCGCTACTGTGTACGTGTAAATATGGGGCATGCTACCGGCACTGGTACTAGGTAGCTAACTAACTAGTTACGTTGTCAGTCAGTCACTCACAAGACCATCCAGGCGTTTAGACAAGGAGACTGAAGTAGGATTTGTTGTTAGGTTATTTGCTGAATATTGTTGAAAATGGTTTGCAGATGTGCAATCTCAACATGCGACAATGCAATGAGAAAACACATTTTGATAACTTTTAACGGACTTCCTTTGGATGACCCAGATGTACTTTTTTTGGCTAGTTGTTCTGCAAAGACGCATAAACACTCCCATCCAGAGACTTTGTGCGTTGGATCTACGGGTTTGTAGCGAGCATTTCTCTGATGAGTACTTCTGTAAACCACTAACAACAAGAAAAATCCTTGGTAAAATACATATATGAAGAAAACAACTATACCAACCACTGAAGGACGTCGCCGCGCAGGTCAAGATACCAGCAGAAATTGAAATCCAGGTAAGATATATGCTATAAAGTTAGCTAGCTAGCTTGAAGGAGTTCCCACATATGCTGAGCACTTGTTGGCTGCTTTTCCTTCACTCTGCGGTCCAACTCATCCCAAACCATCTCAATTGGGTTGAGGTTGGGTGATTGTGGAGGCCAGGTCATCTGATGTATCACTCCATCGCTCTCCTTCTTGGTCAAATAGCCCTTACACAGCCTGGAGGTGTATTGGGTCATTGTCCTGTTGAAAAACAGATGATTGTCCCACTAAGCGCAAACCAGATGGGATGGCGTATCGCTGCAGAATGATGTGGTAGCCATGCTGGTTAATTATGCCTTGAATTCTAAATTAATCACAGACAGTGTCACCAGCAAAGCACCCCCACACCATAATACCATCACACCTCCTCCTCCATGCTTCACGGTGGGAACCACACATGCAGAGATCATCCGTTCACCTTCTCTGCGTCTCACAAAGACACGGCGGTTGGAACCAAAAATCTCAAATTTGGACTCATCAGACCAAAGGACAGATTCCCACCGGTCTAATGTCCATTGCTTGTGTTTCTTGGCGCAAGCAAGTCTCTTCTTCTTATTGGTGTCCTTTAGTAGTGGTTTCTTTACAGCAGTTCGACCATGAAGGTCTGATTCACGCAGTCTCCTCTGAACAGTTAATGTTGAGATGTGTCTGTTACTTGAACTCTGTGAATCATTTATTTGGGCTGCAATTTCTGAGGCTGGTAACTCTAATAAACTTATCCTCTGCAGCAGAGGTAACTCTTGGTATTCCTTTCCTGTGGCGGTCCTCATGAGAGCCAGTTTTATCATGGCACTTGATGGTTTTTGCGACTGCACTTGTAGAAACTTTCAAAGTTCTTGAAATTGTCCATATTGACTGACCTTCATGTCTTAAAGTAATGATGCACTGTCGTTTCTCTTTGCTTATTTGAGCTGTTCTTGCCGTAATATGGACTTGGTCTTTTACCAAATAGGGCTATCTTCTGTATACTAACCCTACCTTGTCACAACACAACTGATTGGCTCAAACGCAATAAGAAGGAAAGAAATTCCACAAATTAACTTTTAAGAAGGCACACCTGTTAATTGAAATACATTCCAGGTGACTACCTCATGAAGCTGGTTGAGAGAATGCCAAGAGTGTGCAAAGCTGTCATCAAGGCAAAGGGTGGCTACTTTGAAGAATCTTAAATATAAAATATATTTTGATTTGTTTAACACTTTTTTGGTTACTACATGATTCCATATGTGTTATTTCATAGTTTTATTCTACAATGTAGAAAATAGTACAAATAAAGAAAAACCCTGGAATGAGTAGGTGTGTCCAAACTTTTGACTGGTGCTGTTATATATATATATATATATATATATATATATATATATATATAGTATAAATACTGAACTAAAATATAAACACAGCATGTAAAGTGTAGGTTCAATGTATCATGAGCTGAAATAAAATATGCCAGAACATTTCCATATGCACAAAAAGCTTATTTCTCTTAAATGTTGTCCACGAATTTGTTTACATCCCTGTTAGTAAGCATTTCTCTTTTGCCAAGATAATCCACCCACCTGACAGGTGTGGCATATCAAGAAGCTGATCTAAACAGGATGATCATTACACAGGTGCACCTTGTGCTGGGGACAATAACAGGCCACTCTAAAATGTGCAGTTTTGTCACACAACACAATGCCGTGTATGTCTCAAGTTTTGAGGGAGCATGCAATTGGCATGCTGACTGCAGGAATGTCCACCAGAGCTGTTGCTAGAGAATTTAATGTTCATTTCTCTACCATAAGCCGCATCCAAAGTCGTTTTAGAGAATTTGGAACTTCCAACTGGCCTCACAACCGCAGACCACGTGTAACCACGCCAGCCCAGGATCTTGACATCTGGCTTCTTCACCTGCGGAATCGTCAGAGACCAGCCACCCAGACAGCTGATGAAACTGTGGGTTTGCACAACCGAAAAATTTCTGCACAAACTGCCAGAAACCATCTCAGGGAAGCTCGTCTGCGTGCTCGCCATCCTCCCTCCCCTTCTCTCCTTCCATCTCCCTCCCTCTCCTTCTCTCCTTCCATCTCCCTCCCCTTCTCTCTTTCCATCTCCCTCCCTCTCCTTCTCTCCTTCCATCTCCCTCCCTCCATCTCCCTCCCTCCTTCCATCTCCCTCCCTCCCCTTCTCTCCTTCCATCTCCCTCCCTCCCCTTCTCTCCTTCCATCCCCCTCCCTCCCCTTCTCTCCTTCCATCTCCATCCCTCCCCTTCTCTCCTTCCATCCCCCTCCCTCTCATTCTCTCCTTCCATCTCCCTCCCTCCCCTTCTCTCCTTCCATCTCCCTCCCTCCCCTTCTCTCCTTCCATCTCCCTCCCTCCCCTTCTCTCCTTCCATCTCCCTCCCTCTCCTTCTCTCCTTCCATCTCCCTCCCTCCCCTTCTGTCTGTCTGTAAGTGAGCTGTCTTGTAGCGGGGACCTCTCCTCTGTTGAGACCTGTGCCGTACCTCCTCCCTCCTCCTCCTCCTCCTCCGCCGCCTCCTCCTCCTCCTCCTCCTCCTCCTCCTCCTCCTCCTCCTCCTCCCTCCTCCATCCCTCCATCCCTCCCTCCTCCCACCTTCCCCCTCCTCCAGGGTGCTGACCTGACTGCAGTTCGGGGTCGTAACCGACTTCAGTAGGAAAATGCTCACCATTGATGGCCACTGGCACACTGGAGAAGTGTTCTCTTCACAGATGTGGTGTCATGTGGGCGAGCGGCTTGCTGATGTCAACGTTGTGAACAGAGTGCCCCATGGTGGCGATGGGGTTATGGTAAGGGCAGGCATAAGCTACGGACAACGAACACAGAGATACCGTGACGAGATCCTGAGGCCCATTGTCATGTCATTCATCCGCCGCCATCACCTCATGTTTCAGCATGATAATGCACGGCCCCATGTCGCAAGGATCTGTACACAATTCCTGGAAGCTGAAAATATCCCAGTTCTTCCATGGCCTGCATACTCATCAGACATGTCACCCATTGAGCATGTTTAGGATGCTCTGGATCGACGTGTACGACAGCGTGTTCCAGTTCCCGCCAATTTCCAGAAACTTCGCACAGCCATTGAAGAGGAGTGGGACAACATTCCACAGGCCACAATCAACAGCCTGATCAACTCTATGCGAATGAGATTTGTCAAATGGTGGTCACACTAGTTACTGACTGGTTTTCTGATCCACGCCCCTACCTTATTTTTAAGGTATCTGTGACCAACAGATGCATATCTGTATTCCCACTCATGTGAAATCAATAGATTAGGGTCTAATGCATTTATTTCAATTGACTGATTTCCTTATATGAACTGCAACTCAGTACAATCATTGAAATTGTTGCATGTTGCGTTTATATTTTTGTTCAGTGTATATAGTTATCAGAAATAATAATATCCATACTGCTTATTAAAACAGTTATCAGTAATTATTTAGCTTATATGTATAAAGACTGATTTGGCATTGTCTTGTTGCTTATGTGTTTTTTTTGTCACATGAAACCTCAAGTGAATTGACCACTGCTCCAAGTCAGCCAGAACCAACCCATGAAGTTGCAGCACAAGTGAGTGGATTACATTGTACTCTTACAAGCTTTTCGGATTTCAACATATGTTAGAATTTGTAGACCTTACATCTTACACCTTAGATCAGTGTTTCCCAACTCCGGTTCTCAAGTACCCCCAACATCACACATTTTAATTGTAGCCCCAGATAAAAACAACTGACAGGCAACCACTGCTGCAGGTAAACAACTGACAGGCAACCACTGCTGCAGGTAAACAACTGACAGGCAACCACTGCTGCAGGTAAAATGTGATGGTTTTGAAATGGATAGGTCATGGATTTTATAAAGGGCCATGGTGACTGGAGACATATGGTCTAGGATTAAGGAGAACCTAATCACATTGTCATTGTTTTCAAATCTTTGTAGGCTTGGTAAAAGTTACACAATTTCACTATTTTCCCAGTACTGCTTGTCACTGTCATTGTACACACATATTGTGTAATCGTATCTTTAGGAAAGGTAGACACCAGGCAGACTTGGTGTGTAAATCTTACGTCTAAGTGAAAAAATTGCTAATTGTTGTTTAATTTCTCCTCAGGCTCACCCAGGTACAGTATGGTTTTCCCAAAGCAAACCAAAGCCTGAGTTGCTAAGAAAATTTACGAGCCAACAAAACAGACCTTCCTGTTGGACCTGTTAGAGCGTGTGCTGAAAAGACGACTTGGACAACTTCCAAGACAACCACCCAAGAACATAGCCAGTGTTCCAAGACAACCACCCAAGAACATAGCCAGTATTCCAAGACAACCACCCAAGATCATAGCCAGTGTTCCAAGACCAGATAAGGCCGAGACTGTAGCTGTACACCGGTCCAGATTCTGACTCCTGCCCCTTACCTCTGTAGCTCGAAAAGAAAACGTTCTCACCCTGGTGCCAACACCCCACTGAGACTTCCTGCTCCCTAATCACAGCCACCACACAAGTGGTAATCAAAACCGGTTTAGGCCAACTTGGATGTCTTTTTTTGATTTACAGAATAGTAGCAAATTACTCAAGTCAATGTCACGTGCACAAGTACAGTGAAATGCCTTTCTTGCAAGCTCTTATCCCAACAATGCAGTAATCAATAACAATGTAGTACTATAAAATAAAGTAAGGTAGAACAAAAACACGAGAAACAGAAATAAGGAGAAGGAAAAAGTAAGAAGCTATATACAGGGCCAGTGTCAGTACCATGTAGGGATACTGGAGTGGTAGAGGTAGATATGTATAGGGGTAAGGTGACTAGGCATCAGGATATATGATAGACAGAGTAGCAGCAGCGTATGATTGTGTGTGTGTGTGTGTGTGTGTTGGAGTGTCAGTGTGTGTGTGTGTTGGAGTGTGTGTGTGTGTTGGAGTGTCAGTGTGTGTGTGTGTGTGTTGGAGTGTCAGTGTGTGTGAGTGAGTAGCGTGTTGTTCACTGGAGACTTGGCAATAAAATATCACACACACACCACACACACACACACACACACCTGTTGCTACTGCGCAACTACCTATGCAACATTATACAACGGGTGGGTCTAATGCTCAATGCTGATTGGTTAAAACCGCATTCCAGCCAGTGTCTATTCCACCTGCTAAATCTATGACGTTAAAGTGCCTATTTACTCTGTTCCATCTGACTGCGCAATCCACTGTCTCATCAGCCCAGCCAGGCAATTTATAAACTTGATCTCCCCTATAAAAAGCATTTATCTCACGTTTCTTTTAGACTAACATTTAGTTTTCAACAGCGGAGATTTGTATAAACCTTGCTGTCTGTCTCTCCGGCATTAGCAACATGGTTTCAAAATTCAAATTCGATCTCCAGCTGTCCCATAGTAATGAACATGTCGGGACGAGAGCGACAGGCAGGCAGCGTTTCTCAGCCATTCGAAATCATGAATCAGCTGGCATTATTTTAATGGATATACACAAAGAAATGTCAATTGAAAAAAGTTAAAAAAGAAACAAAGCACAGCTAGTTTGCAGTCTTTCCAGCTTCAGTTTGAAGTGATTGTGTTAGCTGTGTTGTTGGCTAGCTCCTCTGAACAACAGTGTCCTGACGAGAGAGCAAATGTTCTATGGCAGACGAAATTGTGCCTCATTAGCTAATTATTATGGATGAATCCAAATAAATAGAAAAGAGCTTAAACAAATGCAAATGCAGCTACTTTACTGTTATTCTGGCTGCACTTTTTGACGTGACTGTAAGTTAGCCGTAGTTGGCTAGCTAGCAAGCAAGGGATAAGAACGTTGCCAGCCAGTATGGCAATGGAACATTTAGAACGAACGACTGTCAATAGATCTAGAACAAAAAGACTGAACGACTGGGTCGCGTCTCTAGCCGAACCGATAGAACGAACGACCAGCCGGCTTGGGTAGCAACCCTAGATTTGTGTCGGGACTATATCTTGTGGAAGGATAAAATAGTATGAATAAAATCATCAACCTAACGTTTTTTTATACAAATATGTAAATCATTATTTGAATATGTTGGTAACCCGTTGTATAAAAGTGATAATGCCCTCGAAGCCGGTGTTTGGAGGATATATTGGCACAGTTTACCAGCCCTCGATGAACAACTCCCATGCCAACATATCCTCCAAAAACCGGCTTCGAGGGCATTATAACTTAAATAACTTACTTGACTCAACTGCAATGTACCCACCCAACCTACTGTAAGCATTATTACTATATATTTTACTGTTCAAATCCAGTAGTTTTATCCTACCAACCACCATCTAGCTAGCCCATGCTACTGTACTGCACTGATACTGTAGAGAATCCCATCTGAACCCTCTCTCTTTGACCCAGGGAGTAAGGGAGTGTTTGTGACTATCTCTGGAACTCTCCCAGAAGGCTCCCTAGTAACCTCCCTAACAACGGAGGTTTGAATTGCCCTCTATTGCAAAACAATAGTCAGGCTCTGGTTGGGGGATGGTAAGCTACTTGATGCAGCCTGAAAATCACAAAACTCCCAGGGTAAGAGAGAGGGTTCAGAGGGGATTTTCTACAGATACTGTCAATATATTATTATGTATTTCATCTGTGAAATAAAACTCTTATACATGTTCTTCATTCCTCAATTGGAAATGTAAAAGTTTACAATGTATTATTTCCCCTCAGAAAACAATTAGAAGTGATTATACTGTTTTTGGTCTTGTTATACATCCATAACACAGGTGTCAACACTTTTTTGGTTACTACATGATTCCATATGTGTTATTTCATAGTTTTGATATCTTCACTATTATTCTACAATGTAAAAAATTGTAAAAATAAAGAAAAACCCTTGAATTTGTAGGTGTGTCCAAACTTTGGACTGGTACTGTATGTGATGGTGTGACACTCTGGCTCCGGGACTTTTGTATTTGAGCCAGGGTGTATTTGTTTTGTTGGGTTTTGTTGTGGGGTTTTGGTGTATAGGGTGTATTCGTTTGGTTGTGTTTTGGGTGAGTAATTGTAGTGTCGTGTGACTCCCAATCGGAGGTAACGAGTGTCAGCTGTCGGCTCGTTATCTCTGATTGGGAGCCATATTTAAACTGTTTGTGTTCTCATGTGGGTTGTGGGTTTTTGTTCCAGATTCAGTATTTGTAACTGTGGACTTCACTAGCCGTCTTTGTTTATTGTTTTTGTCGTTCGTGTCTTTACTCTAATAAAGTCATGTTCACTCAACGCGCTGCGCTTTGGTCTGCTCCTTTTGAAGACGGTCGTGACAGAAAAACCCACCATCAAAGGACCAAGCAGCGTGTCCGGGAGCAAAGAGACTGGACATGGGAGGAGGCGCCTGGTAAGGAGATCGAGAGGCTGGCGATGGCCCAGGTGGGCAAATCGTGGTCCTGGGAGGACATGCTCGGGGGCAAGGGACCTTGGGGGAAGATCAAGGCCCTGGCGAGAGAGGAGCAACGGCGTCAGCAGGGTCATCGTTGGAAGGACGTGAGGCAACCCCAAAAAGTTTTTTGGGGGGGGCACATGGCTTGGGCGGCTGGGCAGCAGGAGGCTGCCACAGGGAGATGTGGAGAGAAGGCGACCGGATTACGGGAGCCATTGGCGAATAGAGGGAGGGAAGCAGTTGAGGCACGACGTGAGAGACTGAGGTGTGTTACCAGTCCGGACCGGCCCGTTCCTGATCCCCGGTTAAGGCCAGTGGTGTGTGTTCCCAGTACGGACCGGCCTGTTCCTACTCCACGCATCAAGCCCACGGTGTGCGTGGCCAGCCCAGCCCGACCTGTTCCGACTCCACGCATCAAGCACACGGCATGGACGACGGAGGCAAAGATGGGGCGAATCCAGGAGGCCACCAGGCCAGGGGTACACCGCCCTGTACGTCCTGTGCGGATGCCTCACACAGAGTGTGTGAGGGTAGGCATTCAGCCAGGACGGGTGGTGGCCGCTGTTCACTCCAGGCCTCCTATCCGTCTCCACAGCCCGGTCCGGCATAGTCCTGCTCTCCGCACCAAGTCCACGGTGTGCGTCGCCAGTCCAGCCCGGCCGGTTCCGGCTCCACGTACTAAGCCTACGGTGTACGTCGCCAGCCCGGTCCGGCCTGTTCCTGCCACCCGCACCAAGTCTACGGTGCGCGTCGCCAGCCCGGTCCGGCCTGTTCCTGCCACCCGCACCAAGTCTACGGTGCGCGTCGCCAGCCCGGTCCGGCCTGTTCCTGCCACCCGCACCAAGTCTACGGTGCGCGTCGCCAGCCCGGTCCGGCCTGTTCCTGCCACCCGCACTAAGTCTACGGTGCGCGTCGCCAGCCCGACCCGGCCTGTTCCTGCCACCCGCACCAAGAATACGGTGCGCGTCGCCAGCCCGGTCCGGCCTGTCCCTGCCACCCGCACCAAGTCTACGGTGCGCGTCGCCAGCCCGACCCGGCCTGTTCCTGCCACCCGCACCAAGTCTACGGTGCGGCGTCGCCAGCCCGGTCCGGCCTGTTCCTGCCACCCGCACCAAGTCTACGGTGCGCGTCGCCAGCCCGGTCCGGCCTGTTCCTGCCACCCGCACTAAGTCTACGGTGCGCGTCGCCAGCCCGACCCGGCCTGTTCCTGCCACCCGCACCAAGACTACGGTGCGCGTCGCCAGCCCGGTCCGGCCTGTCCCTGCCACCCGCACCAAGTCTACGGTGCGCGTCGCCAGCCCGACCCGGCCTGTTCCTGCCACCCGCACCAAGTCTACGGTGCGCGTCGCCACCCGGTCCGGCCTGTTCCTGCCACCCGCACTAAGTCTACGGTGCGCGTCGCCAGCCCGACCGGCCTGTTCCTGCCACCCGCACCAAGACTACGGTGCGCGTCGCCAGCCCGGTCCGGCCTGTCCCTGCCACCCGCACCAAGTCTACGGTGCGCGTCGCCAGCCCGACCCGGCCTGTTCCTGCCACCCGCACCAAGTCTACGGTGCGCGTCGCCAGCCCGGTCCGGCCTGTTCCTGCCACCCGCACCAAGTCTACGGTGCGCGTCGCCAGCCCGGTCCGGCCTGTTCCTGCCACCCGCACTAAGTCTACGGTGCGCGTCGCCAGCCCGACCCGGCCTGTTCCTGCCACCCGCACCAAGACTACGGTGCGCGTCGCCAGCCCGGTCCGGCCTGTCCCTGCCACCCGCACCAAGTCTACGGTGCGCGTCGCCAGCCCGACCCGGCCTGTTCCTGCCACCCGCACCAAGTCTACGGTGCGCGTCGCCAGCCCGGTCCGGCCTGTTCCTGCCACCCGCACCAAGTCTACGGTGCGCGTCGCCAGCCCGGTCCGGCCTGTTCCTGCCACCCGCACCAAGTCTACGGTGCGCGTCGCCCGGCCAGAGTCTGCCGTCTGCCCAACGGCGCCTGAACTGCCCGTCTGCCCAACGGTGCCTGAACTGCCCGTCTGCCCAACGGCGCCTGAACTGCCTGTCTGCCCAACGCCGTCTGAACTGTCCGTCTGCCAAGCGCTGCATAAGCCGCCCGTCTGCCATGAGCCTTCAGAGCCGTCCGCCAGAGCGGAGCCGCTAGAGCCTTCCGCCAGACAGGATCAGCCAGAGCCTTCCGCCAGACAGGATCAGCCAGAGCCTTCCGCCAGACAGGATCAGCCAGAGCCTTCCGCCAGACAGGATCAGCCAGAGCCTTCCGCCAGACAGGATCAGCCAGAGCCTTCCGCCAGGCAGGATCAGCCAGAGCCTTCCGCCAGCCAGGATCCGCCAGAGCCAGCCAGCCAGGATCCGCCATGCAGTCCGGTGCTGCCCCTTAGTCTGGTGCTGCCCCTTATCCTGGTGCTGCCCCTTAGTCCGGTGCTGCCTCTTAGTCCGGTGCTGCCCCTTAATCCGGTGGGGGTCAGTTGGAGGAGGCGACGAAAGCGGGTAGTGACTATGGTGGGGTGGGGACCACGACCGGAGCCAGAACCACCGCCGAAGAGGTATGCCCGCCCAGCCCTCCCTTGTTTAGCCCGTATTGAGGCGCGGTCGCAGTCCGCGCCTTTAGGGGGGGGTACTGTCACGCTCTGGCTCCGGGACTGTGTTGTTTGAGCCAGGGTGTATTCATTTGGTTGTGTTGGGTTAGGGTGTGTTCATTTGTTGTGTTTGGTTTTGGTTTTGTTTCCGTGTTTGGTCAGTGACTCCCAATCGGAGGTAACGAGTGTCAGCTGTCGGCTCGTTATCTCTGATTGGGAGCCATATTTATACTGTGTGTTTTCACCTTGTGGTTGTGGGTTTTTGTTCCGTTTCAGTCATAGTCACTGTTGGACTTCACTATCGTCTTTTGTTTTGTATTTACGTGCTTTATCAATTAAAGTCATCATGTTCACTCAACGCGCTGCGCTTTGGTCTGCTCCTTTTGAAGACGGTCGTGACAGATGGGATGTATAGACATTATGGACAGTATGTGGATAGAATATATAGTATATCTGAAGAATACATGGATAGAATAGTATATGTACAGCAATAGTTGAATATGATGGACTTGACTAGAATACAGTATATACATATGAAGTGGGTAAAACATTATGTAAACATCATTAAAGTGACTAGTGTTCCATTATTAAAGTGGCCAGTGTCCCATGTCTATGTACATAGGGCAGCAGCCTCTAAGGTGCAGGGATGAGTAACCGGATGGTAGCCAGCTAGTGACAGTGACTAAGTTCAGGGCAGGGTACTGGGTGGAGGCCGGCTAGTGATGGCTATTTAACAGTCTGATGGCATTGAGAAAGAAGCTGTTTTTCAGTCTCTCGGTCCCAGCTTTGATGCACCTGTACTGACCTCGCCTACTGGATGATAGCAAGGTGAACAGGCCGTGGCTTGGGTGGCTGAGGTCCTTGATGATCTTCTTTGCCTTCCTGTGACACCGGGTGCTGTAGATGTCCTGAAGGGCAGGCAGTGTGCTCTGGTGACGCGTTTGGCTGACCACACCACCCTCTGGAGAGCCCCGTGGTTGCGGACGGTGCAGTTGCCGTGCCAGGTGGTGATACAGCCTGAAAGGATGCTCTCAATGGTGCATCTGTCAAAGTTTGTGAGAGTCTTAGGGGCCAAGCCATATTTCTTCAGCCTCCTGAGGTTGAAGAGGTGCTGTTGCGCCTTCATCACACTGTCTGTGTGGGTGGACCATTTCAGATTGTCAGTGAAGTGTACGCCAAGGAACTTGTAGCTTTTCACCTTCTCCAATGCGGCCCGTCGATGTGGATGGGGGCGTGCTTCCTCTACTGTCTCCTGAAGTCCACGATCAGCTCCTTCATTTTGTTGACGTTCAGAGAGAGGTTATTTTCCTGGCACCACTCCGCCAGGGCCCTCACCTCCTCCCTTAAGGCTCTCGTCATTGTTGGTAATCAGGCCTACCACTGTTGTGTCGTCTGCAAACGTAATGATTGAGTTGGAGGCGTGCCTGGCCACGTAGTCATGGGTAAACAGGGAGTACAGGAGGGGGCTGAGTATGCACCCTTGTGGGACCCCCGTGTTGAGGATCAGCGTGGCTGAGGTGTTGTTGCCATTAATTCCTGAAGAATGTAACTTAAAATTTGCCTCGTGTTCAACGGTCTTACCCCAACAGAACAAAAATATGAGCCTGTTTACTTCGTTGTTTGTAAACAATTATATTGATCTCATGGATGGTCAGTCATTGCATCCATATGTAAGAGTCCTTGCATCCCACGGAGCACCATTAAATCCATTATTAAAAAATGGAAAGAATATGGGACCACAACAAACCTGGCAAGAGAGGGCCGCCCACCAAAACTCATGGACCAGGCAAGGAGGGCATTAATCAGAGGCAACAAAGAGACCAAAGATAACCCTGAAGGAGCTGCAAAGCTCCACAGCGGAGTTTGGAGTATCTGTCCATAGGACCACTTTAAGCCGTACACTCCACAGAGCTGGGGTTTACGGAAGAGTGGCCAGAAAAAAGCCATTGCTTAAAGAAAAAAGAAGCAAACACGTTTGATGTTTGCCAAAAGGCATGTGGGAGACTCCCCAAACATATGGAAGAAGGTACTCCGCTCAGATGAGATGGCTTTTTGGCCATCAAGGAAAACGCTACGTCTGGCGCAAACCCAACACCTCTCATCACCCCGAGAACACCATCCCCATGCTGTGGGGCTGTTTTTCATCGGCAGGGACTGGGAAACTGGTCAGAATTGAAGGAATGATGGATGGCGCTAAATACAGGGAAATTCTTGAGGGAAACCTGTTTCAGTCTTCCAGAGATTTGAGACTGGGACGGAGGTTCACATTCCAGCAGGACAATGACCCTAAGCATACTGCTAAAGCAACACTTGAGTGGTTTAAGGGGAAACATTTAAATGTCTTGGAATGGCCTAGTCAAAGCCCAGACCTCAATCCAATTGAGAATCTGTGGTATGACTTAAAGATTGCTGTACACCAGCGGACCCATCCAACATTGAAGAATGGGCAAAAATCCCAGTGGCTAGATGTGCCAAGCTTATAGAGACATACCTCAAGAGACTTGCAGCTGTAATTGCTACAAAAGGTGGCTCTACAAAGTATTGACAAAGTATTGACGCTCAAGTTTTCTGTTTTTTTGTCTTATTTCTTGTTTGTTTCACACAAAAAAATATTTTGCATCTTCAGTGGTAGGCATGTTGTGTAAATCAAATGACACAACCCCCCCCCCAAAAAAATCAATTTTAATTCCAGGTTGTAAGGCAACAAAATAGGGAAAATGCCAAGGGGGGTGAATACTTTCGCAAGCCACTGTATGTGATAATGCTGTTAATTGACAACAGCTCAGCATTCAACACCATAGTGCCCTCCAAGCTCGTCGCTAAGGTCCTGGGGACTGAACACCTCCCTCTGCAACTGGATCCTGGACTTCCTGAAGTTCCTCAGTCCACATTACTAAGGTTCTATCATGGTCCAGACACACCAACACAGTCATGAAGAGGGCACGAAAACGCCTCTTCCCCCTAAGCAGGCTGAAAAGATTTGGCACGGGCCCTCAGATCCTCAAAAAGTTATACAGCTGCACCATCGAGAGCATCTTCACTGGCTGCATATAACCGCTTGGTATGGCAACTGCTTGGCATCCGACCGCAAGGCGCTACAGAGGGTAGTGCGTACAGCCCATTACATTACTGGGGCCACTGCTCCATGCCATCCAGGACCTCTATACCAGGCGGTGTCAGAGGAAGGCCCAAAAAATGGTCAAGTAGTCCAGCCACCCAAACCACAGACTGTTCTCTCTGCTACCGCTCGGCAAGTGGTACCAATGCACCAAGTCTGGAACCAACAGGACCTTGAACAGCTTCTACCCCCAAACCATAAGGCTTCTAAACAAGACTGCTAAATAGATCATCAAATGGCTACCCAGACTACCTGCATTAACTTTTTTGTTTCACTAACTCTCTTGCACTGACTCTATGCATACACACTGGACTCTTTGCACACACACAAACACACACACACACTCTACATACACACACACGCACATAACATGCACTCACATGCATAGTGACGCCACACACCACACACACTTTCACACTCCCCATACACGCTACTGCCACTGTCTATTATCTATCCTGTTGCCTATTCACTTTACCCCTACCTAGATAGTGCCTTCAGAAAGTATTCACACCCCTTGACTTAAAAAAAAAAAATGTTGCCTGGATTTAATCTAGATTTTTTTTGTCACTAACCTACACACGATACTCCATAATGTCAAAGTGTAATTATGTTTTTCAAAATGTTTACAGATGTATTAAAAAACGAAAAGCTGAAATGTCTTGAGTTAATAAGTATTCAACCCCTTTGTTATAGCAATCCTAAATAAGTCCAGGAGTAAACACATTTGCTTAACAAGTCACACTGACAGGAGTAGTAGGTTAAGGCCCAGTTCTCTGTGACATTTTAGAGACACACTTGCCTTCGCCCACCCACACACTTCATGAAGAAGTTTCACTTTCACACAGAAATGGAGAACAAAGAAGAATGAACGTTGAGAGGGAATTAATTAAAGAAAAGAAGAAGAAGAAGAAGAAGAAGAAGAAGAAGAAGAAGAAGAAGAAGAAGAAGAAGAAGAAGAAGAAGAAGAAGAAGAAGAAGAAGAAGAAGAAGAAGAAGAAGAAGAAGAAGAAGAAGAAGAAAAGTAATGGGGGTAATAAGTTTGGTTGGAGTAAGATTAGAATTGGGGTAGGTGTTAGCCTCAATGAATTAGCAGAAAGAAAAATGGAGGGTATAAAGGAGGCATGGTTTTGGAGACGAGAGAACTCTCTTTGAGCTTGCTAGAAGAACCTGTCGACTGCTGGAAGATTTTTTTGCTGTAGGTTTTTTAGCTTAAAATGCATTTTTACTATACTTGGTTTTTATTTTTAAGGTTACCTTATTGATAGAAGTGTGTTAAAGTAGTTGTTTGAGTTTTTAGACGCCATCTGAGGGATTGATCATCCTGAGGGGGGAGCCAAAAAGCTCTATAGAAGGTGACTTTAATTTATATTCCTATGAAATCTCCTGACTTACTTAATGATAAGTTTATAAGATGGACTTTATCGATTTCTGGATGCATTACACGAACACAGACATTCTTGTTTTCTCAGAGACTTGGTTAAATTATTCAATCATGGATAAGGACATTGACATTGCTTTTTTTTCACCTTTATTTAACCAGGTAAGCCAGTTGAGAACAAGTTCTCATTTACAACTGCGACATGGCCAAGATAAAGCAAAGCAGTGCGATAAAAACAACAACAACACAGAGTTACATATGGGGTAAACAAAACAGAAAGTCAAAAAATACAACAGAAAATATATATACAGTGTGTGCAAATGTAGCAAGTTATGGAGGTAAGGCAATAAATAGGCTATAGTGCAAAATAATTACAATTAGTATTAACACTGGAATGCTAGATGTGCAAGAGATTATGTGCAAATAGAGATACTGGGGTGCAAAAGAGCAAAATAAATAACAATATAGGGATGAGGTAGTTGGGTGGGCAATTTTCAGATGGGCTGTGTACAGGTGCAGTGATTGATAAGGTGCTCTGACAACTGATGCTTAAAGTTAGTGAGGGAGATAAGAGTCTCCAGCTTCAGAGATTTTTGCAATTCGTTCCAGTCATTGGCAACAGAGAACTGGAAGGAATGGCGGCCAAAAGAGGTGTTGGCTTTGGGGATGACCAGTGAGATATACCTGCTGGAGCGCATACTACGGGTGGGTGTTGCTATGGTGACCAATAATCTAAGATAAGGCGGGGATTTGCCTAGCAGTGATTTATAGATGGCCTGGAGCCAGTGAGTTTGACGACGAACATGTAGTGAGGACCAGCCAACAAGAGCGTACAGGTCACAGTGGTGGGTAGTGTATGGGGCTTTGGAGACAAAACGGATGGCACTGTGATAGACTACATCCAATTTTCTGAGTAGAGTGTTGGAGGTTATTTTGTAAATGACATCGCCGAAGTCAAGGATCGGTAGGATAGTCAGTTTTACGAGGGCATGTTTGGCAGCATGAGTGAAGGAGGCTTTGTTGCGAAATAGGAAGCCGATTCTAGATTTAACTTTGGATTGGAGATTCTTAATGTGAGTCTGGAAGGAGAGTTTACAGTCTAATCAGACACCTAGGTATTTGTAGTTGTCCACATACTCTAGGTCAGACCCGTCGAGAGTAGTGATTCTAGTCGGGTGGGCGGGTGCCAGCAGCGTTCGATTGAAGAGCATGTATTTAGTTTTACTAGCGTTTAAGAGCAGTTGGAGGCTACTGAAGGAGTGTTGTGTGGCATTGAAGCTCGTTTGGAGGTTTGTTAACACAGTGTCCAATGTTTAGATGTGACAGTGTCATGAGAATTTCTATCTCTAATTCAACCTAAGCTTGAATCATTACCAGAGGTTGTAAGGCTCTGGTTTTAATCATAAATGATTCAAGGTCCACAACCAGCAAGAATGATCTGTATTTTTATTCATGGAGAGCTCTGGCGCCAAAACCCATACACTCCTGTTTTATACCTCTTGACACACAAAGGCACTTTGCTCCGCCCACCTTTAGGAGGCTTTCTTAAACAGTTTCCACCTTCTCCTTCACCCTGGAATGTTTAGTCTCGCCCCCCTCTGTTAGTGGGTTGATACTACATTATAATTATAACACAGTTTACACATTTATACTGTATTTGGGGTGAAATCCTTTAGTAATTATTCTTAAAATACAAATTAATCTAACAGACAGGCAGAGAAAAGGTGGATGGGTGGTGATGTATGTGAAATCGACTTTTGTAGCATCATGTGCTCTTAATATCACTATACTCCAGAAATGTGAAATCCTGGTTTTAGATGTGACCATGAGCCAAAACGTGTATGTATTTGTTGCTGGAGTGTATAGGCCTCCTGCTGCTTTAGTTGATGCGATTAGTATCATAGCTGAGCATTTAAACCCTTTTCTATCATCTGAACTGGTGGTCTTAGGTGACTTCAACCTGGACTGGCTGACACCTATCTCAGATCACTTTAAGAACATTTGTCTTGATCTTAATCTAACCCAGCTAATCACGAAACCCACCCGGTTAAATGTGAAAAATCTAGATAGATCCTCATTAGATTTAATTCTCACAAATAACCCCCATAAGTACATGTCTTTTGGTGTGTCCCCTGTAGCTCAGTTGGTAGAGCATGGCGCTTGCAACGCCAGGGTTATGGGTTCGTTTCCCACGGGGGGGCCAGTATTAAAATGTATGCACTCACTAACTGTAAGTCGCTCTGGATAAGAGCGTCTGCTAAATAACTAAAATGTGTGTTTGCTAGTGACATTAGTGATCATTGTCCTATAGCCTGTATTAGAGATACTAGACAGCATAATTCGGATCCCCATATTATTAGGAAGATACATTTTAAAAACTTTTCTCCCCAAGCGTTTATGCATGACTTGTACTTTTCGGAACTTTCCTCCATCAAGTGTATACCTGACCCTGAATTAGCTCTTGAGCATTTCTCATCTATTTTTATATCACTGGCAGATAAACATGCACCTTTTAAATGCTATAGACTAAAAAACAGATAAAATCCCTGGTTTTCTACAGAACTTTCAGATGTCTTTAGAACAAGAAATCATGCCTGGGCCAAAGCTAGACTAACTGATGCTGTTGTGGACTGGCAGCTTTTCAGGCAACTGAGAAATACATGCACGTCCTTAGTAAAAAAGGCTAAAGCAAGCTACTTCCTATGTTGTATCGCTGACTCTGCTGGTGATCCCTCTACATTTTGGAAAACAGTTAAGGCGCTAAAGTGTGGAAATTCCTCTCCTGCCCTACCCAAGCAAGTTATACTGAACTCTGACATCATTATTGAAAAAAATGAGATAGGTCATGCTTTTAATCAACATTTTATTTCCGCTGGTTTTTTGTTTGAAATAAATATTGGTTTAATAGACCCGGGTCAGTCAGTAAACTGCTCATCCCTCTCCCAGCCGCTAGACGAATTGATAGAGGACCAAACAACCCCCAGTGAATCCTTGTACTCTCTGGAGCAACTGTCTGCTTCTGATGTATTGGAACAACTACTTATGATTGTTTTTACATCAATCTACTGGGGCGGATATGTATGATCCCTTCTCATTACAGTGTAACAAAGTGAAAATGTAGAGTTTCCATCAACCTCGCGCGCAATTTAGACATCCAATTTGTAAATCGCTCTGGATAAGAGCGTCTGCTAAATGACGTAAATGTAAATGTAAAGAACGCCGCAGTTCGCGGTAGAGTGGTGGGTGAAACCATTCGCTTCAGGAAAAGGGGTGATATAAATAAAGTTTCCTTTAATTTTGTGTTACTGAATTCATAAAAATATTTGCTGCCATTGTAGTAAGGTTGGTAATACGAGAGGTCTTAGGACTTACCATTTTTTTTTACTATTTTCTTTTGAAAAAACAACTAGTGGGTTTTGAGTGCTTCTCCCCTATTTGGGAAGTTGGTCTGCCTGCTCCTCGGTCTGAGAGAGATATTCTGAGGGCAGGTTTGTGTCTCCTTCCTCTGTATATAAAAACAGTTTAAAACTGTATAACATAAGTGTTTTTGGAAAACTGGTTCATATATCCTAAAGTCAATAGCAAATGTGGCTATGTATATATTTATTTTGCCGTTAATGTATTGAAGACCTATTTCAGCAAGTTAACCAAGTTTTTGCTGGCTTAGCTAGCCATGTTAATGATGAGCTAACTAGCACTGTTGGTCACTACACTACAACGTCACGCTAGCTATTGCCAGCAGGTGATTTGCTAGCAGGTGACTTATTGAAATTAAGTGAATGTTTATTTTCTTACTACCTTAAAAGGTTTATATAAAAGGGTTGTACTTGTGCTCTGTATTTATGGATTAATATTACTTAACATTGAGGGTATGTATCACTACTGTTGCTCCTATCTAAAATATATATTGTGTCCTACCTAACCAGTGAACGTGTAGCTGTGACCGTCCTGTCAATGCATGTCATCACTGTTTGATATCTTTTACTGCAGATAAAAACTGAGTCAACCTGAAGTGTGGGTGTCCGTCTGGGGGGGATATGTGAAGTTGGTTACAACAGCTTTCTGTTCCGTTGATTGCGGAAGCATTAACACATATTTTTAACTTCACATTTATATAGAGTACTATCCCTATAGTTTGGAAGGCGGCCCATGTGCTTCCTTTACATAAAGGTGGTGACCCGAGTGATCTAAATAATTATCGTCCCATTTCCAAACTCTCTTACCTAGCAAAAATCCTGGAATCATTGATTAATACTCAGCTTAGATCCCTTTTTAACTGCTACATCTATTCTGAATGTAAAACAGTCAGGGTTCAGACCAGGTCTGCTAATTCTATGGTTTTAAATTATGTCATAAATTGTTTAGATACAAAGAAACACTGTGCGGCCTTCTTCATTGACCTGTCCAAGGCTTTCGACACTGTGGATCACACCTTACTTATTCAGAAACTCTTTATGATTGGCTTAGATCAGGCTGCTTGTAGCTGGTTTGAGAATGATTTAAAAGACAGAACACAGTGTGTACTTACTGACGCCGTTAAAATCAGGATTTCTAGACATAACAAAAGGTGTCCCACAGGATTCGATTCTTGGTCCAGTTCTTTTCACTATTTATATTAACAGCATCTATCTGTACGAAACTGTAACTTTCATCTGTACGCAGATTACACTGTTGTATACGCTGCTGCCCCTACGGCAGCTCTGTTGACGCTTCTACTGCCTTGCAGAAAGCCTTGGTTGACCTGAAGTTGGTACTAAATGCTGGTAAAATCAAGTACATGTTATTTTCCAAATCATGTAATAATGTAACTGATGATTTGCGTATAAGTACGTTAGATGGTGCCCCCATTGATCGTGTCCCCGCCTATAAATATCTGGGCATCTGGATTGACGAAAAGCTATCTTTTAAAAAGCATGTTGACGAGTTAGTCAAGAAATTAAGAATTAAGTTGGGCTTCTTCTATAGTAATAGGGCTTGCCTTTCATTAACTAGTTGAAAACAGATCATTCAGTCAACGTTCATTCCTGTTATATATTATGGCGATATTATATACATGCATGCAGCTACCAGTGTTTTGAAGCCCTTGGACACAATATATCATAGCGCACTTAGTTTTATAACATCTGACAGTTTTGACACTCACCACTGCGTCCTTTATCATAAAGTTGGTTGGACCTCGCTAAAAACACGTAGGTCACTTCATTATTCTGTTTTTGTTTATGAAGCCTTACTCCGTAAACTACCAATTTACTTAACATAATTGTTGAAATATAGAAACTCAGATTACAACACTAGATCACAGGGTTGTTTAATGCTGGAGACTCCACATCTATCCACAGAGTTGGGTAAATCAGCCTTTTCCTACCAGGCCGCTATCATGTGGAATAATCTCCAAGTAACGTTTCATTTGGATGTGTTGTTGTCTCAGGGTCAGTTTAGGAGAAAGGCTAGGGATTTTTACATTGATACATGTGTTTGTTTTGTTTGATTGTTAATTGTGTATATAATTGCTATTTATTTAATTTTTGTGTTTTAAATAGTGTATAATTGTATTTTCTGTATTGTTCCCAGGGCACATTTGCAAATGAGACCTAGGTCTCAATGTGTTTTTCCCTGGTTAAATAAAAGTAAACAATATTTTTTTTAAAAGAGCCAGTTTTTCTTGTTATTAAATATTGTGCTTCTTATGAAATTGTAACAGACAAAAAAATATTGTATTGGCATCCCAATAAGGGTTTAGTTAAGGGCGCTGAAGTGGTCTATCAATTTAATTTACTGTTGATGTTTGCCTATCATTGATTGGTGATATTGATTTGTGATTGATTGATTGATCTGGGAGTTTTTATGCCTGTTTCTGGAATTTTGAATGAACCTGCTTTATTGTTCTGAAACCCTGTGTCATCAAAGAGTCATACAAGTGCATGTTGTTTTACTCTAGGTTGCTGATATATACTTATTTATGGAATAAGTCTATAATATGGGAGTGTAGTAATATTTCGTATAGGACCATGTAAATATAAATGTTATGTTTATAAATAAAATTAGTTAGAAAAGTTACACTTTTTCACTTAAATATATATATATATATATATATATATATATATATATATATATATTATATATATATGTGTGTGTATGTGTATATACAGTGGGGAGAACAAGTATTTGATACACTGCCGATTTTGGAGGTTTTCCTACTTACAAAGCATGTAGAGGTCTGTAATTTTTATCATAGGTACACTTCAACTGTGAGAGACGAAATCTAAAACAAAAATCCAGAAAATCACATTGTATGATTTTTAAGTACGGTAATTAATTTGCATTTTATTGCATGACATAAGTATTTGATACATCAGAAAAGCAGAACTTAATATTTGGTACAGAAACCTTTGTTTGCAATTACAGGGATCATATGTTTCCTGTAGGTCTTGACCAGGTTTGCACACACTGCAGCAGGGATTTTGGCCCACTCCTCCATACAGACCTTCTCCAGATCCTTCAGGTTTCGGGGCTGTCGCTGGGCAATATGGACTTTCAGCTCCCTCCAAAGATTTTCTATTGGGTTCAGGTCTGGAGACTGGCTAGGCCACTCCATGACCTTGAGATGCTTCTTACGGAGCCACTCCTTAGTTGCCCTGGCTGTGTGTTTCGGGTCGTTGTCATGCTGGAAGACCCAGCCACGACCCATCTTCAATGCTCTTACTGAGGGAAGGAGGTTGTTGGCCAAGATCTCGCGATACATGGCCCCATCCATCCTCCCCTCAATACGGTGCAGTCGTCCTGTCCCCTTTGCAGAAAAGCATCCCCAAAGAATGATGTTTCCAACTCCATGCTTCACGGTTGGGATGGTGTTCTTGGGGTTGTAGTCATCCTTCTTCTTCCTCCAAACACGGCGAGTGGAATTTAGACCAAAAAGCTCTATTTTTGTCTCATCAGACCACATGACCTTCTCCCATTCCTCCTCTGGATCATCCAGGTGGTCATTGGCAAACTTCAGACGGGCCTGGACATGCGCTGGCTTGAGCAGGGGGACCTTGCGTGCGCTGCAGGATTTTAATCCATGACGGTGTAGTGTGTTACTAATGGTTTTCTTTGAGACTGTGGTCCCAGCTCTCTTCAGGTCATTGACCAGGTCCTGCCGTGTAGTTCTGGGCTGATCCCTCACCTTCCTCATGATCATTGATGCCCCACGAGATGAGATCTTGCATGGAGCCCCAGACCGAGGATGATTGACCGTCATCTTGAACTTCTTCCATTTTCTAATAATTGCGCCAACAGTTGTTGCCTTCTCACCAAGCTGCTTGCCTATTGTCTTGTAGCCCATCCCAGCCTTGTGCAGGTCTACAATTTTATCCCTGATGTCCTTACACAGCTCTCTGGTCTTGGCCATTGTGGAGAGGTTGGAGTATGTTTAATTGAGTGTGTGGACAGGTGTCTTTTCTACAGGTAACGAGTTCAAACAGGTGCAGTTAATACAGGTAATGAGTGGAGAACAGGAGGGCTTCTTAAAGAAAAACTAACAGGTCTGTTCCAGCCGGAATTCTTACTGGTTGGTAGGTGATCAAATACTTATGTCATGCAATAAAATGCAAATTAATTACTTAAAAATCATACAATGTGATTTTCTGGATTTTTGTTTTAGATTCCGTCTCTCACAGTTGAAGTGTACCTATGATAAAAAGTACAGACCTCTACATGCTTTGTAAGTAGGAAAACCTGCAAAATCGGCAGTGTATCAAATACTTGTTCTCCCCACTGTATGTATATGTGTATATACGTACCGTTTAAGTCGGAAGTTTACATACACTTAGGTTGGAGTCATTAAAACTCGTTTTTCAACCACTCCACAAATTTCTTTTTAACAAACTATAGTTTTGGCAAGTCGGTTAGTACATCTACTTTGTGCATGACACAAGTCATTTTTCCAGCAATTGTTTACAGACGATTGTTTCACTTAAAATTCACTGTATCACAATTCCAGTGGGTCAGAAGTTTACAAACACTAAATTGACTGTGCCTTTAAACAGCTTGGAAAATTCCAGAAAATGATGTCGTGGCTTTATAAGCTTCTGATAGGCTAATTTGAGTCAATTGGAGGTGTACCTGTGGATCTATTTCAAGGCCTACCTTCAAACTCAGTGCCTCTTTTCTTGACATCATGGGAAAATCAAAAGAAATCAGCCAAGACCTCAGAAGAAAAATTGTAGACCTCCACAAGTCTGGTTCATCCTTGGGAGCAATTTCCAAACGCCTTAAGGTACCACGTTCATCTGTACAAACAATAGTACGCAAGTATAAACACCATGGGACCACGCAGCCATCATATCGCTCAGGAAGGAGACGCGTTCTGTCTCCTAGAGAGGAACATACTTTGGTGCGAAAAGTACAAATCAATCCCAGAACAACAGCAAAGGACCTGGTGAAGATGTTGGAGGAAACAGGTACAAAAGTATCTATATCCACAGTAAAACGAGTCCTATATCGACATAACCTGAAAGGCCGCTCAGCAAGGAAGAAGCCACTGCTCCAAAACCGCCAATAAAAAGCCAGACTACGGTTTGCAACTGCACATGGGGACAAAGATAGTACTTTTTTGAGAAATGTCCTCTGGTCTGATTAAACAAAAATAGAACTGTTTGGCCATAATGACCATCGTTATGTTTGGAGGAAGAAGGGGGTACCTTGCAGGCCGAAGAACACCATCCCAACCGTGAAGCACGGGGGTGGCAGCATCATGCTGTGGGGGTGCTTTGCTGCAGGAGGGACTGGGGCACTTCACAAAATAGATGGCATCATGAGGAAGGAAAATTATGTGGATATATTGAAGCAACATCTCAAGACATCAGTCAGGAAGTTAAAGCTTGGTCGCAATCGGGTCTTCCAAATGGACAATGACCCCAAGCATACTTCCAAAGTTGTGGCAAAATGGCTTAAGGACAACAAAGTCAAGGTATTTGAGTGGCCATCACAAAGCCCTGACCTCAATCCTATAGACAATTTGTGGGCATAACTGAAAAGGTGTGTGCGAGCAAGGAGGACTACAAACCTGACTCAGTTACACCAGCTCTGTCAGGAGGAATGGGCCAAAATTCACCCAACTTACAGTGAGGGAAAAAAGTATTTGATCCCCTGCTGATTTTGTATGTTTGCCCACTGACAAAGAAATGATCAGTCTATAATTTTAATGGTAGGTTTATTTGAACAGTGAGTGACAGAATAACAACAACAAAATCCAGAAAAACGCATGTCAGAAATGTTATAAATTGATTTGCATTTTAATGAGGGAAATAAGTATTTGACCCCCTCTTAATCAGAAAGATTTCTGGCTCCCAGGTGTCTTTTATACAGGTAACGAGCTGAGATTAGGAGCACAGTCTTAAAGGGAGTGCTCCTAATCTCAGTTTGTTACCTGTATAAAAGATACCTGTCCACAGAAGCAATCAATCAATCAGATTCCAAACTCTCCACCATGGCCAAGATCAAAGAGCTCTCCAAGGATGTCAGGGACAAGATTGTAGACCTACACAAGGCTGGAATGGGCTACAAGACCATCGCCAAGCAGCTTGGTGAGAAGGTGACAACAGTTGGTGCGATTATTCGCAAATGGAAGAAACACAAAATAACTGTCAATCTCCCTCTGCCTGGGGCTCCATGCAAGATCTCACCTCGTGGAGTTGCAATGATCATGAGAACGGTGAGGAATCAGCCCAGAACTACACGGGAGGATCTTGTCAATGATCTCAAGGCAGCTGGGACCATAGTCACCAAGAAAACAATTGGTAACACACTACGCCATGAAGGACTGAAATCCTGCAGCGCCCGCAAGGTCCCCCTGCTCAAGAAAGCACATATACAGGCCCGTCTGAAGTTTGCCAAAGAACATCTGAATGATTCAGAGGAGAACTGGGTGAAAGTGTTGTGGTCAAATGAGACCAAAATCGAGCTCTTTGGCATCAACTCAACTCGCCGTGTTTGGAGGAGGAGGAATGCTGCCTATGACCCCAAGAACACCATCCCCACCGTCAAACATGGAGGTGGGTTGGAGGTGCTTTGGGGGTGTTTTTCTGCTAAGGGGACAGGACAACTTCACTGCATCAAAGGGTTGATGGACGGGGCCATGTACCGTCAAATCTTGGGTGAGAACCTCCTTCCCTCAGCCAGGGCATTGAAAATGGGTCGTGGATGGGTTTTCCAGCATGAAAATGACCCAAAACACAAGGCCAAGGCAACAAAGGAGTGGCTCAAGAAGAAGCACATTAAGGTCCTGGAGTGGCCTAGCCAGTCTCCAGACCTTAATCCCATAGACAATCTGTGGAGGGAGCTGAAGGTTCGAGTTGCCAAACGTCAATCTCGAAACCTTAATGACTTGGAGAAGATCTGCAAAGAGGAGTGGGACAAAATCCCTCCTGATATGTGTGCAAACCTGGTGGCCAACTACAAGAAACGTCTGACCTCTGTGATTGCCAACAAGGGTTTTGCCACCAAGTACTAAGTCATGTTTTGCAGAGGGGTCAAATACTTATTTCCCTCGTTAAAATGCAAATCAATTTATAACATTTCTGACATGCGTTTTTATGGATTTTTTTGTTGTTATTCTGTCTCTCACTGTTCAAATAAACCTACCATTAAAATGATAGAATGATAATTTCTTTGTCAGTGGGCAAACGTACAAAATCAGCAGGGGATCAAATACTTTTTTCCCTCACTGTATTGTGGGAAGCTTGTGGAAGGCTACCCGGAACGTTTGACCCAAGTTAAACAATTTAAAGGCAATGCTACCTAATACTAATTGAGTGTATGTAAACTTCTGACCCACTGGGATGTGATGAATGAAATAAAAGCTGAAATAAATAATTCTCTCTACTATTATTCTGACATTTCACATTCTTAAAATATAGTGGTGATCCTAAATGACCTAAAACAGGGAATGTTTACTAGGATTAAATGTCAGGAATTGTGAAAAACTGAGTTTAAATGTATTTGGCTAAGGTGTATGTAAACTTCCGACTTCAACTGTATATATAAACAGTACCAGTCAAAGGTTTGGACACACCTACTCATTCAAGGGTTTTTCTTTATTTTTACTTTTTTCTACATTGTAGAATAATAGTGTAGACATCAAAACTATGAAATAACACATTAGGAATCGTGTAGTAACCGAAAGCGTGTTAAACAAATTAAAATATTTTCAAAGTAGCCACCCTTTGCCTTGATGGCAGCTTTGCACACTCCAACAGTCTTGAAGGAGTTCCCACATATGCTGAGCACTTGTTGGCTGCTTTTTCTTCATTCTGCGGTCCAACTCATCCCAAACCATCTCAACAACAGTGTCACCAGCAAAGCACCCACACACATCACACCTCCTCCTCCATGCTTTACGGTGGGAACCACACATGTGGAGATCATCCGTTCCCCTACTCTGCGTCTCACAAAGACACGGCGGTTGGAACCAAAAATCTCACATTTGGACTCATCAGACCAAAGGACAGATTTCCACCGGTCTAATGTCCATGGCTCGTGTTTCTTGGTCAAAGCCAGTCTCTTCTTATTGTTGGTGTCCTTTAGTTGTGGTTTCTTTGCAGCAATTTGACCATGAAGGCCTGATTCACGCAGTCTCCTATGAACAGTTGATGTTGAGATGTGTCTGTTACTTGAACTCTGTGAAGCATTTATTTGGGCTGCAATCTGAGGTGCAGTTAACTAATGAACTTATCCTCTGCAGTAGAGGTAACTCTGGGTCTTCCTTTTCTGTGGCGGTCCTCACGAGAGCCAGTTTCACCATAGCGCTTGATGGTTTTTGCAACTGCACTTGAAGAAACTTAATTTTCCGTGTTGACTGACCTTCATGTCTTAAAGTAATGATGCACTGTTGTTTCTGTTTGCTTATTCGAGCAGTTCTTGCCATAATATGGACTTGGTCATTTACCAAGTTCTGCTCGTGGCAATGTCATTTCGCTGAGTGTACCTTTAAATAAGATGATTTTAAAATAGAAAATAGAATGACGAAGCTGTGATACATTATCCTAAATATAAACCCTCAATTTAGTGAATAACATTGGTGTTTAATAGTGTTTCAGCATGAAATATCCTTTCAAAAAGGTTTTACACACATTTATGTATTTTATTTATGTATTTGTTGTCAATGTTTTGGCGTCAAACTGGTGGCAGTTGTGAAAAAAGTTAATATTTGGAAGAGTTGCCGAGCTAATTGAAAATATAATAATAATAATTGTTGATTTAGATGCTTTTTTCATTAATGTGGCTATTTCTTCTTGAACCATAAAGTCTATCTACTAGAAATGAATGGACAATATGGACACAGATAAAAAAAGTAATACTATATATACAAAATAAATAAAGTTATTAAAGTATAAATTACCAAAGTTACGATAGATTACCATATATTTTCTGTTACACTGAACAAAAATATAAACGTAACATGTAAAGTGTTGCTCAACTTTTTGGGTGATTTCTATTCTTAGTGATAATTTTGTATGCTGATAGTTGCTTCAGGGTTATTGTGTCTATAAAGGTTGTAGGATCAGTCCAACCGTTATTTAATTCTATACATTTTCATAGAAGCTTTAAATTTTTTTATTAATAGCATTGTTGTTTCTAATTAAAGCATTTGTATCCTTATCCTGAATAAAGAACAGTCCAACCCATTGGGTATCTCACCGCACTCTTATATGCCAGGTCTTGAAATATTCAGATAGACAGATTAAAAGTCAATTTATATTTTGAAACTTCTGACAGCCAACTTTCTAACTCCGCCCAACTTTTGGGCTTTATAGCACTCCCAGAAGGCATGAATCATTGAGTCACTTAAATGTTTATTCCCCCCCCCCCCATTGGTAGTTACTGTCTTGTCCCATCGCTGCAACTCCCGTACGGACTCGGGAGAGGCATGCATCCTCCGACACACGACCCTGCACTGCTTCTTGACACACTGCTCGCTTAACCCATGTGTCGGAGGAAATTCCATACAACTGGTCGACCGACATCTGCTTGCAGGCGCCCAAACCCTCCCCTAACCACACTGGGCCAATTGTGCGCCACCTCATGGGTCTCCCCGTCATGGCCGGCTGTGACACAGCCTGGGATCGAACCTGGGTCTGCCTTAGACCGCTGCGCCACTTGGGAGGCCCGAGTCACTGTTAGTTTTACACTTAAGTAAATTTGTGAATTTAGTCTTTTCTATAATAAGTTCTGTACATAAGTTTATACTGGATTAAGCATACATTTTTGTTAACTGTAATTCCGTTAGTTTTGTTCCAACACTCCCTCCTTCTTTTGCCAATATCAGTTCTATTTATGTCTTGGTTCCAATAGTTTGAAAAAAATTCTGAGATTGTCAGTTGGATAGGCTTTCTACAAGGTTTTGTATATCTTACCTATCATACGAGTATCATTTTCTGACTCAAATAGGATTTCCTCAAGATTGCTCTGATGTCCAAAAGATTTCAAATCGAAATGTCTTGATATTTTGTGTCCTGTGTAGCTCAGTTGGTAGAGCATGGCGTTTACAACACCAGGGTTGTGGGTTCAATTCCCACGGAGGGCCAGTATGAAAAATGTATGCACTCACTAACTGTAAGTTGCTCTTGATAAGAGTGTCTGCTAAAATGAGGCAAAAAAAAAAATCTATATATACAACTTTTAAGTTGCATGTATTTGAAAATGTCTACATTGGTCAGTCCAAAATTGCTTTTTAAATCTGTCATAGAAATAAATGTATTTCCTGTTACGAAGTCATTTATGGTTTCTATACCTTTAGTTTTCCATGTGGGACAATTTATCTGTGAATTCTGAAAACCTATCCAAGGATTGTTCCATAGGGGTGTGTTTTTAGGGAGTGAAATTGGTTATTGTAGAATGTGTTTCATTTTCTTCCATATTGTTATAATGTTCCTAACTATGAGGTTGTTAATGTTCTTAGCCCCATCCTTTGAAAACAGACATGTGAAAAGATTCTAGGGATGAACATGCGCATCTTCAATATGTACCCATTGTTCCTTTTTAGTGCATTTAACAATATGTCGCAAGTAAAAGCCTTGTGTGGCAAGTTGATACAATTCCAAGTCTGGAAGGTTAAAACCACCCTCAGACTTCGGGAGCATGTAAAACGTTCCTATTTGTTCTATGAGTTTTATTTGCCCGTATAAAGTCTGTAATGGGAGCCATGCCATTCTAAAGAGGTTTATTCTACCTGTAAGATTTATGGGAAGATTGTTCCATTTAATTAGATCTGCCTTCATGTTGTTGAATAGGATAAAGTTTATCTTTATATATGTATTGTTTGTTGTCACTTATTAAGCATCCTAAGGATTTTATATTTTTTTGTGGTCCTTTTAAGGATTGCTGTAGAGCATGAGTGATAATTTTTTCCTATTGCCATTCATTCTGTTTTTTCACGCTAATTTTATATCCTGAGATTTTTTTGAACTTGAAAATATTTTTTACGAAGTGCGGCATTGAGTTTTCAATATTAGTCAGGTATGTCAAGATATCGTCGGCATTTATGTTTACCAATACTGATCAACCTGTTTAGGTTTGGTCCTGTATAATTCTTTCAGCAAGCGGTTCAATTGCCAGTGCAAACAGGAAGGGGGAGAGTGTACATCCCTGTCTCGTGCCCCTTTCTAAAGCAATTTCATCAGATAATGTATTTATTGTGTATATTTATATAATATTTTTATGAAATGTATTGTTTCAGTTGTAAAGTTGAAGGCTTCCAAAGTTTTGAATAGAAAAGGCCATTCAAGACAGTCGAAAACCTTTTCGGCATCAACAGCCATTATTGATCAATCTATATCTTGTTTTTTAGCATACTGTATTATACTGAAACATGTTCTTGTATTTGTTTGTGTCTATTTTTAATAAACCCTGTTTGATTATTAATATGCATCAAGTCTGGTAATACTTTTGCCATTCTGTTGCTTATGAGTTTTGTTATTATTTTATTGTCTCAATTTAATAAATGTATGGGTCTATAATCCGCAGAGGACTCTCTAGATTTTTCTGGTTTTAAGATAACTGAAATCACTGTTTGATACATGGAACTCGGAATCACTGAATTGAGTGACATTTGAGTAAATAGGGGCGCTACTTTGTCCCAGAATATTAAATAATTTCTATGGGAAAACCGGTATGGTCGGCTTTCCTATAGAATTGTATTTGACATTCTGGGACAAAGTAGCGTAATGGTGCTTTTCTCCACATTAATGTTTTAACAGTGTCTTATACAGTGCATTCGGAAAGTATTCAGACCCCTTGACTTTTTCCACATTTTGCGAAACAGGTTTTTTGAATTCTTTGCAAATTGAAAAAAATCACAGACAAACAAATATTGTTAATGTACACATTAAAAAGTACTGTACCCAGATTAGACCCTTGAGGGACACCTTTTGTTATATTTAGGAAGCTTGACTGAACACCATCAGTAGATAGGCTATACATTGGCTTCTGTCAAATAGTTTTTAAACCAATTACATGTGGCATGATCTAAGCCAATTGAAGATAGCCTCTGAATTAACAGTGAATGATCAACAGTGTCGAAAGCCTTGCAAAGGTCAATAAAGAGGGCACCACAATGTTGTCTCATATCCATACAGTTTACTACATCATTTACTACAAGGGATGCAGCAGAGATGGTGCTATGACCTGGTCTAAAACCAGACTGATGAACATTAAGAATACATTTCATAGATAAGAAAGATCTCAGCTGAGAATTGATGAAGGATTCTAATATGTTTGCAAGGCAAGAAAGTTTTGGAATAGTTATCATGGAACAGATCAGAATGTTTAGCTTAACATTTTGATAAACTATACTTTTTTCAAATTTTAAGTGCAGCAATGCGCACACGCCGGCAGGCCTATGCGCAAAAGTTCCAAAATACAATTTGCGGGAAAAAATGCACAAGCAAGCGGTTTCGTGGACACAGATGGAAATATCCATTAGAAATGTAGAAAGAGGGGAGATCTAAAGATGCAACAAATATCATGGGTTGCTAATATGACTAGCCTTTGGTTGCTAGACAAGGAAAGAAAGATTTGTTTTGAAAACCAATAGAACAGGAGAGTGCATATGAGGAAGTCTTTATAAAATAATTGCCTCCACGTTTCTATGGTGGGATTTTGGCTATAGGCTACTTTGAAGCAAGGTAAGACATGCCTCAAAATATGAAGTAAAATGTCCAGGTTTCAAACAATTAAGGAACAGGAAAACCTAACTGTCTTCTGATAGATGGAAAGGCTTTCCCAAAAACCTTCTCAATTAAATGTTAACTAGCTACAAAGTAGATCATGATTATTTGCATCAATCCAGTTGCTACAGAAACACTACATTTACGTCATTTAGCAGACGCTCTTATCCAGAGCGACTTACAGGAGCAATTAGGGTTAAGTGCCTTGCTTAAGGGCACATCGACCTTTCGGTTACTGGCACAACGCTCTTACCCACTAAGCTACCTGCCGCCCCAACTACAGAAACCAAACAACAGTGCTAGGTGCCTGCACACTTGAATAAATGGGTAACTACACTCCAAAATCTACATTTCTTAGATGTTTTCCAGACCTTAAATGTGGGCTGATGTGGTTTAAGCATTGTTATGGACATCTATTTTTTTTCCTCTATAAAAAAAAACACAGTGTGACTTTGAGAGCAAAAAACCTGAAAAAGAAGTTTACATCCACATGTATCTGTTTTAATAGTAGGACTACTATTAGCCTACAACACAGTACAGCTTGGATTGGCTGACTGTGAAAGACCAATATGGGATTTATAATTTTATGTCATTCAAAGTGTCACATTTTGTCATATAACTTTTCACACAGGGCGCCTTTCCGTCGCCGGACGGGGTGTTTGGGAAATGTTTGGCAAACTTAAGAGTGCCACTGTTCAAGGCACCACTACACCACTGGTTATTTAAGTCACAACCGGTCACCTCCTTTGTGAGTAGGGAGTAGACTGCATGAGCCGCCTTCCAAAGTTACACTGTATATACAGAAGTATGTGGACACCCCTTCAAATTAGTAGATTGGGCTATTTCAGCCACACCCGTTGCTGACAGGTGTGTGAAATCGAGCACACAGTCATGCAATTTCCATAGACAAACATTGGCAGTAGGATGGCCTTACTGAAGAACTCAGTGACTTTCATTGTGGCACCGTCATAGGATGTCACCTTTCCAACAAGTCAGTTCGTCAAATTTCAGCCCTGCTAGAGCTGCCCTGGTCAACTGTAAGTGCTGTTATTGTAAAGTGGAAACGTGTAGGAGCAACAACGTCTCAGCCGCGAAGTGGTAGGCCAGACAAGCTCACAGAACGGGAACGCTGAGTGCTGAAGCGCGTAGCGTGTAAAAATCGTCTAGCCTCGGTTGCAACACTCACTACCGAGTTCCAAACTGCCTTTGGAAGCAACGTCAGCACAAGACCTGTTCGCGGGAGCTTCATGAAATGGGTTTCCATGGCCGAGCAGCCATTGAAAGCCTAAAATCACCATGGACAATGCCAAGCGTCGGCTGGAGTGGTGTAAAGCTCGCCGCCATTGGACTCTGGAGCAGTGGAAATGCGTTTTCTGGAGTGATGAATCACGCTTCCCCATCTGGCAGTCCGATGGACAAATCTGGGTTTGGCGGATACCAAGAAAATGCTACCTGCCCCAATGCATAGTGCCAACTGTAAAGTTTGGGGGAGGAGGAATAATGGTCTGGGGCTGTTTTTCATGGTTCGGCTAGTCCCCTTAGTTCCAGTGAAAGGAAATCTTAAAGCTACAGCAGACAATGACATTGTAGACGATTCTTTGCTTCCAACTTTGTGGCAACAGTTTGGGGAAGGCCCTTTCCTGTTTCAGCATGACAATGCCCTCGATCACAAAGCGATGTCCATACAGAAATGGTTTGTCGAGATCGGTGTGGAAGAACTTGACTGGCCTGCACAGAGCCCTGACCTCAACCCCATCGAACATCTTTGGGATGAATTGGAACGCTGACTGCGAGCCAGGCCTAATCGCCCAACATCAGTGCCCGACCTCACTAATGTTCTGCTTTGCTCGAGGGAAATTTGTTGGCGGCTTCTGCTATGCAGAGCTGTCCATGGTGCTGGAAGTTCTGGAACGTCTTGCGACTTTTTCGTGGCATTTTTAGATCTAGCGTTGGCGTTCTTGGCGCTGAAACGTCTTCTACACATTTTGGATTTCCACAGGTTAGTGTGATGTCTTTATTAATATTACCTGGGTCTGGGTCTTCTTCCAGTTAAGTTACTGCAGAGGAATGGATGGTTCAACTTTCTTTCAAGTTGGCCCATGCTGGAACCAGAACCATATAAATTATTAAGAAAAATATTTCTGGCTGGAACCATCATTTGTTGCAACCTGGTCTCAGAGCATTTTGTATTATTTTGAAAGCAAATCCAAGACAATCCTTTAGCGTGATATGTTACATTTCATATGGTTACATAAGACAGATGGTTACTTAAGACAAAAACGAAGGCAGGGTGGTTGGGTAGGCATATAACGCAAATGTCTAGCAACCCAAAGGTTGCGAGTTCGAATCTCATCACGGACAACTTTAACATTTTAGATAATTAGTAACTTTTCAACTACTTACTACTTTTCAGCTACTTTGCAACTACTTCCCCTTCCCCTAACCCTAACCTTAACCCCTTTAGCTAACCCTTCCCCTAACGGTGACCTTAACCCTTTAACCTAACTCCTAATCTTAACCCCTAACCCTAACCCCTAGCCTAGCTAATGTTAGCCAGCTAGCTAACGTTAGCCACCTAGCTAGAATTCGTGACATATCATACACTTAGCAAATTCGTAACATATTGTACGTTTAGCAAATTCGTAACATATAATATGAATTCGTAACATATAATATGAATTGTAATTCATAACATATAATATGAAATGGGTGATGGACAACCACAAATGAATACATACCATAAAAAACGTAAAATTTCATACTAAATGGAGAGTCTCATACAGAATAATGTGAAACGCCCTGAGACCAGGTTGCAACAAACTACATATCCCACAAGCCATTGATGTTCTTTTTAGTTCTGTGCGCTTCTAATTTAAGCCATCATCCACCACTATCAACAACGTTACTGCAGCAATGCTTCCCTGGTCTTCTCTGCGTTTTAAAATGCATCAATTTATTCTGCATGACTAGAGGATATAATATCTATAGCTAAATGGAGATTACTCGTGCCAGACCATCGCTGTTTGGAGATATAGGTGAGATGTTTTATTTGTGTCTCGCCTGTCTGTAAGTTCAAAGAGGCTAATGCTCATGACGTAAACTGCATGAACGCTTAACCCACTATCAAAATTATAGAAAAATATTTGTCATGCCTTTCCCTTGTTGAGTATTTTATTTAGCTGGCTTATTCTGGCCAATTATTAGAAAACATTCTGTTCTTCCTTGTTTTAATAACCTAATTTGAGACCATCCAGCTAAGCTTGTTATAACAAGCTAGTGACCGGTGTATTAGAGCATTAACTATTCTGTAGGCTACGTAGGTAGCCAGGGTGATCCTTATATAACTATTCATGAACCTGTATCTATCATTTTGCCGACCAGATCATGAATCTAGCCAATGTTGTCTAGAGTTAATACATTTAAGTTAGGGCTATTCCACTGCATGTCACCAACCATCACATAGACAGACGGTGGACGTCAGCAGTGGGTAAGCCTCGTGGGGAGGGAGGGGCGGGTTTATGACAGGATTCACATGGCGTGAGAGCCGGGCCCTGGACCAATGATTTATTGCCCTGGACCCTGCAAAGCGTTTCAGCGATAACTCAAGATCTAGCACAGTGTTTTGTCAGTAACCTTATTCAGTGCTTGACTTGGACTAAAATAGCTGGTGCCGGTAAAGTCTATATTTAGGTGCAGCTCCACAATACTTTTGAGCTAATATTCTATAAGAGGTCAAGCAGTAGAACATGTAAGGTGGCGGTACTCAGCTCTGGTGAGCTCCTGCCCAAGTCAAGAACTGACCTTATTTATGAATATATACAGACATAAACTAAAGGCCTACTTTGTGTAATGAGCTCAAGTAATGTTACTGTAAAATATATAATTAAACTCCTCCCTGTTTTATGTATCTTAGATCAACAGTTATTTGGCAGAATGCGCCTGTACTGTCTGTATCATACAGTGAGCTCCAAAAGTATTGGGACAGTGACAATGTTTGTTGTTGTTTTGGAATGATACAATGACTATGACGTTAAAGTGCAGACTGTCAGCTTTAAGTTGGGGGTATTTTCATCCATATTGGGTAAACCGTTTAGAAATTACAGCACTTTTTGTATGTAGTCCCCCTATTTTAGGGGACCAAAAGTATTGGGACAAATTCATTTAAATGTGTATTAAAGTAGTCAAAAGTTTAGTATTTGGCCCATAGTCCTAGCATGCAATGATTACATCAAGCTTGTGACTCTACAAACTTTTTGAATGCATTTGCTGTTTGTTTTGGTTGTGTTTCAGATTAATTTGTGCCCAAATAGAAATGAATGGTAAATAATGTGTCATTTTGGACACAATACATTATTTACTATTAATTTCTATTGGGCAAAGTGCCAAAGGGGTGGAGTACAGAGCCAAAACAACAACAAAAAATGTGTCACTGTCCCAATACTTTTGGAGCTCACTGTATATAGGAATCCCTTGACTTTTCTCCCTCCCACCCTGCAGCTCATGGCCTGGGGTTCTGGACAGACCGTTCGGCGGTACACGAGGCAGCTGCCCAGGGCAAGGCTCTTCAGCTACAGAAGCTGATCCAGGGAGGGGCAGCGGTCAACATAGTGGCTGTGGACTCCATCACCCCCCTCCACGAGGCCTGCATACAGGGGCAGACACAGTGTGTCCGGTTGCTGCTGGACGCTGGCGCTCAGGTGGGTCAGAGGGCTATTTGTCACTTGTGATAGGTCTGTCGGTAGTGGCACTATTCTGAATATGGGTGGGGGGGAACCTTAGGATGGTGACTTATCTGCAGTAACCCCTACATGCAAACAACTGTGACTGTTTCTGTGAGGGGCGAGAGACATTTGAATAGAATCCAAATTACAAATTTGACGGGGGAGCTAGTACCTGGGACCCTAAGGGTTTTTAGATTTGCTATTACACATTGATTTGTTATAAGATTGTTATAAAATTCACCATCGAGTTCAGATTCTCTATTTAAGGACACTTGGTGGGGGTATCAGTGAACATTTTAAAATGTTGTGCCGTAATGTTGATGTGTGCCTGCCTGCCTGCCTGCCTGCCTGCCTGCCTGCCTGCCTGCCTGCCTGCCTGCCTGCCTGTCTGCCTGTCTGCCTGTCTGCCTGTCTGCCTGTCTGTCTGTCTGTCTGTCTGTCTGTCTGTCTGTCTGTCTGTCTGTCTGTCTGTCTGTCTGTCTGTCTGTCTGTCTGTCTGTCCGTCCGTCCGTCCGTCCGTCCGTCCGTCCGTCCGTCCGTCCGTCCGTCTGTGTGTCTGTCTGTGTGTCTGTCTGTGTGTGTCTGTCTGTCTCACTCAGGTGGATGCGCGGAACATTGACGGCAGTACCCCTCTGTGCGATGCCTGTGCTGCGGGGAGCCTGGAGTGTGTGAAACTACTCATACAGCACGGGGCTACGGTCAACCCTCCACTGTTCACCTTCTCACCCCTCCACGAGGCCTGCATGGGGGGTACATGTTGTTGATTTTGATTACAACAAGGTTCATGTTGTCATGTTGTGAGAGAGGGGGGGGGGGCAGCAGTCCTGGACCCCACACACAGCATAAAGAACACACACTGGGATAATGGGGTAATGTGTAGTTTGTCCCCCTCAATACCCAAGTGTCTTAAACTATGACTGACGTGTGTGTGTGTGTGTGTGTGCGTGCGTGTGTGTGTGTGTGTGTGTGTGTGTGTCTGTGTCTGTGTGTGTGTGTGTGCGTGTATGTGTGTGTTACAGGTAACTCTGACTGCGTTCAGCTCATGATAGACGTGGGAGCTCTGATGGAGGCCCATGACTGCCACTTTGGGACTCCACTACATGTAGCGTGTGCCAGACAACACTTTGACTGCGCCAAGGTGCTCCTCAATGCAGGTGGGTGGACCACGTTGTGGTAACATTATTTCAAAGTGTTGTTTTGCTCCTGATCTTTCAAAGGCCATTCATGGGAATTTGCTCTCTCAAGTAAGTGCCTAATCTAACCATAAAAATAAGGTGCAACTTGAGAGCCTGAGAAACTTCAGACTTCCATTTGAAAGCATTACACAAATTAAAACCACAACTTGATCTTGAAACTTTGCCGTTAAAACAATGTTCTGTACTTTTTGATGCAGGTTGTAATCTTCAGAATGTGTGTAACGGTAGGTCTTGACCACTTGCCTTTAAAACCAAACCTTTTCATATTCTCCAAGGGGCAAATGTGAACGCTGCCAAGCTTCACGAGACGGCGCTCCATCACGCAGCCAAAGTAAAGAACGTGGATCTGATCGAGCTGCTGATTGAATTCGGTGGGAACATATATGCCAGGGACAACCTGGGCAAAAAGCCCATCAACTACACAAGTCAAGGGTCTCCCACCAATATCTGCCTAGAGTTCTATGAAAGTAAGTATTTTATTCATACAACGTAGGTAGAAAAGACTAGAAAAGTCTACAGATTATCCCATGTATGAAAATATGACCTTCAAAGAGAGTTGTATACACACCTTTTTCACACTACTGAGCAGAGCTGCGCTGCATTACACTAGCCTTGTTATGCATCCACCATAGTTGCTGGAACCGTGCTGGAGAGGACAATGTGAAAATAAAATATTTGAGCTTCACACAATACAATTCAGTTTGGCACGATAGTGTGAAAAGGGTTAATATAATATCTTAGGGTATTTTATCTCAACTGCCATGTTTTGGCTCTTCCCCAGATACTCCCCTCAGTCTACAACAGATCAGCAGGATAGCTCTGAGAACAGGACTGGGCAGAAGAGCCCTGGACGACGTGTCCAAACTGGGCTTGCCCAATCGCATCACCTGCTACCTCTCATACCAGCCACCACCAGATCTGGACTTGGACTTTGACTACTTCTAACAAGCCCCGTCTTTTTATGAGTCTGTTTTGTCTTATGCCGATCGATTCCACCACAATTAGCCTGGTCCCAGGTCTGTTTGTGTTCTTGCCAATGCCAACTCATTGGAATGCTGACATGTTTTAACCAATTAGCATAACAATGGCTGATAGCACAGACAGACTGGCACTCAGCCAAGATGGGAATGCAGATGGATATATTGTTTATTTATAGAATGGCCAAGATGCAGGGTAGTCAGGTCCCAGATCTGTTTGTGCGGTCTTGCCAACTCCTATGGTCATTGTCAGGCTAAACATGCTTTGACAACGACTATAGGAGTTGTTTATACAGTACACTATTTTTTACTATTTTCTACAATAGTGAAGACATCAAAACTATGAAATAACACATATGGAATCATGTGGTAACCATAAAAGTGTTAAACAAATCAAAATGTATTTTATATTTGAGATTCTTAAAATAGCCACCCTTTGCCTTGATGACAGCTTTGCACACTCTTGGCATTCTCTCAACCAGCTTCACCTGGAATGCTTTTCCAACAGACTCGAAGGAGTTCCCACATATGCTGAGCACTTGTTGGCTGCTTTTCCTTCACTCTGCGGTCCGACTCATCCCAAACCATCTCAATTTGGTTGAGATCGGGGGATTGTGGAGGCCAGGTCATCTGATGCAGCACTCCATCACTCTCCTTCTTGGTAAAATAGCCCTTACACAGCCTGGAGGTATGTTGGGTCATTGTCCTGTTGAAAACAAATGATAGTCCCATTAAGCCCAAACCAGATGGGATGGCGTATCACTGCAGAATGCTGTGGTAGCCATGCTGGTTAAGTGTGCCTTGAATTCTAAATAAATCACAGACAGTGTCACCAACAAAGATTTCCACCGGTCTAATGTCCATTGCTCGTATTTCTTGGCCCAAGAAAGTCTCTTCTTCTTATTGGTGTCCTTTAGTAGTGGTTTCCTTGCAGCAATTTGACCATGAAGGCCTGATTCACACAGTCTCCTCTGAACAGTTGATGTTGAGATGTGTCTGTTACTTGAACTCTGTGAAGCATTTATTTGGGCTGCAATTTCTGAGGCTGGTAACTCTAATGAACGTATCCTCTGCAGCAGAGGGCACTCTGGGTCTACCATTCATATGGCGGTCCTCATGAGAGCCAGTTTCATCATAGCGCTTGATGGTTTTTGTGACTGCACTGGAAGAAACGTTCAAATTTCTTGAAATGTTCCGTATTGACTGACCTTCATGTCTTAAAGTAATGATGGACTGTTGTTTCTCTTATTTGAGCTGTTCTTGCCATAATATGGACTTGGTCTTTGCCAAATAGGGCTAGCCTCTGTATACCCTCCCTACCTTGTCACAACACAACTGATTGGCTCAAACGCATTAAGAAGAAAGTAAATTACACAAATGAACTTTTAACAAGGCACACCTGTTAATTGAAATGCATTCCAGGTGACTACCTCATGAAGCTGGTTGGGAGAATGACAAGAGTGTGCAAAGCTGTCATCAAGGCAAAGGGTGGCTATTTGAAGAATCTCAAATATAAAATATATTTTGATTTGTTTAACACTTTTTTGGTTACTACATGATTCCATATGTGTTATTTCATAGTTTTGATGTCTTCACTATTATTCTACAATGTAGAAAATAGTAAAAATAAAGAAAACCCTTGAATGAGTAGGTGTTCTAAAACTTTTGACCAGTAGTGTACAAACAGATCTGGGACCAGGCTATAGGCAGGGGAGACCAAACTAATTTGTCAGAGTTAGGGTTTCAGTCAAACTACAATGAAAAATTAGGGATATAAATGTAACCTTACTGACCTGACAGGTGTCCGCTAGCTATGCTAGAAAGGGCGGTATTTAATCTGTATCACAGAAGCACAATAGAAATGTAAAGGTCATTTCCGATTGAGCTGAGATATGCAGCGTTTACCTTGAATGCAGTCTCCGCCAACACGGATTTTCCACGATATGGATTGAATCTAGGCCTAAGCGTTCCGGTAAGCATAGTCTTATGCTTGGACCAAGATCTATTTGTCCTGCCTTCTGTTTGGGATGTTGTGCCTTGCCAACTGCAAGACGGCACAAACAGATCTGGAACCAGGCTAGTCTGTCCAACCTTTCTGAATTCTTAAATATTTTAGCTAAGCTTTTAGGATTGTGTAATTGTGTAAATATCAAACAGATATGTTTATTTTTGAATAATGTGTATATAAACTATGTAAATAATAAATAATTTATGATTTATGTAAATTCCATTAATACTGTTTGTGTAAGTATCCAAATAAGACTATTTTGAGTTTAAGTGTTGCATTTTGTCTTCTGCATGGTTGGAGTGTTGGAAATATGGGTGTTGTTACAGGTGTCAAGTGCACACCCCTTGAAATTAATTTCTGCATGTTATCATATTAATTGATTTTAATGCATATTATTGTTCTTAATAGTTTTTACTCTTCCATTGTTGCTTTACTGAAAATAAGTTATATTGTGTTATATTTTGGAACGTGTAAACCAAGCACCCAAGAAACAGTGCCATTTTCACAATACTTTTTGACGAGAAATGCAGAATTACTGTGTGGTTAGAAATGACTTTTATCTGTCACAGTAAACAATCGGTTGGAGAATGGGGAAGGAACATCTCGTCTGGTGGAAGTAGGGGCTTTCAAGGGTTAAAACGTTTGCAAGTAAGCATGGTTTAGCGGTCACTGTCAGCTTCCGAGCATGCTGACGCAAACACACTAGAGGACTTCCTCTTTCTTCACATTAGAGGTCTTATTTTCACTCCTCCAGTGACAGCTGACACACACAGAAATCTCACAGCATCGATTCAAACTTCAGATCCAAAGCTCTTTATTTTTAATTGAAAAGGAATTAAATACACACACACACACAGGTAGCTTCTAGCAGATTTTGCCTCGCATAATCTTTAATTGGTCTTTCCATTTTCAGTATCCATACCAAGCATTCCAGTGATACTTTCCCCTCTCTTTGCACACAGCATAACTTGTTGATCGTTGTTCTACTTATGTCTCTCACACAAAGTTCTCAAGAGAACTCATTCTGAAACCTTACTTTCCCACCATTAATTCAACTCAGTTGCGGTCCAATTCTCTACCCTTCTCCCTAGGTTTGCCCTCGTACACTACACTTTGCGCACTCTCCCTCGCGGATTTAAAAGGAATGGACTGGTTTAAGGAATACGGTAGAAACTCCCTTCAGCCATACTTACACTAATCCAAGACTTTTTAAAATGTGTGAGGAAGTGAACGAGTGCACACTTCTGGGTGAAGGAGGGTAGAGAATCAACCCACGAGTTACCAAGCCTTCTCCTAACAACATACTCATTTCATCCTTTGTCTCCACAGACAGTTGACAAATATTTGCACGTCGTCTACACTGTGTACACTACTGGAGATCAACCTCAACACATGGCGCTGCATGGAAAGAGAGCCTGCATCCCAAATCGCACCCCATTCCCTATATAGGGTACTACTTTTGACCAGGCCACATAGGGTGTCATTTGGGGGACACAGAGAAATGGCTCAACAAAACCATTTAAAAAAACACTAACCAAGGGACACACTGACCAACCCAGTAGAAATGATTACTTAATCAAAAACAAGTGGTTAATAAATTCCAGTTCCAATCAACATATATTTCTTCTTTTAAGAGCTAAAACAGTGCTATTTTGTATAAAACAGAGTTAGTCATTTAAAAAAAAACTAATTCACAAAACCGCTGTAAAACAGATGTAAAACATTTTCAGTCACATTGGTTGGCACATATCATTTCCCTTGTAAAGTAAACCAATAATTCTTTTTACTTTCGGAAATTTACAGAACTCTTCAATTTCATTGGTTTACAGTGCACAGACTGGACGGATGTGATTGGACGGTTTTGACATAGCTGCTACATGGTCGTCATGGTACATCACTGCTATTTTCAGACATTCTTCTATGCAAATTCACTACTTGACAGACAGGTGCCATGGAAATTCACGAACAAGTAGGCTACACATTAATATTACAAATACGAAGTCCAACATAAAACCATAGAGAAGAAGACAAGGTAGAAAAGATGGACAGAGCAGTGAAGGTATACACGTGCTGGACATCCCCCCCCCTGGGCTCCATGGACTCCTCAGTTCCGGTCTCTCTCCTAAACGCCGGTCTCTTTCCTCCTGCGAAGCTGACCACGGCTCCACTCTCTTTTCATTTTACTTGAAGAATCAGACCGGGGGAGTGCCTCTGTGCCTTTACACCCTCGGATTGGATCACCGACCTGGGAACAGTCGTTCTCATCTGCCCCCTCCTCGACCTGGACCATATCGGACATGGACACCACAGAAGAACGCCGCTTGGCCCTGGTCGTAGCCTCACCGTGCTGATCTCGGAGTGGTGCCCTCTGCTTTTGGGGTTGGGCGTCGACGGCGCTCCGGAGACAGTTGAGCCACTGCTGCTTGTGGAAGACGTCGTTGACCTGCAGGGTGTGAGACTGGCCGTGGGTCGGGTCCAGGGAGGTCACGCGGAACACGTTCTTAGCTGGAGAGAGAGAGAGAGACAGTCAGAAACAACGCAGATTATATAAACTGCTGTTCATCGTAAACACGTCCATATAAAACGCCTCCTAAAGTACAACTCCTTGGTCTCAGTACCTTTCCCAAATGTATCATGAACGCAGTAAAATGTAGGTGGAGTTAACGCCACACAGGATATTGTGCCAGCAACTCACAAACTGGGCATTGAGTCCTGAGTGCAGAGATCTTCTCCAATGCATTTTTGAGAAGGACACAAGGAATTGAAGAAAGACTAATTGAGACAATTGAGTCCCAGACCATAACTCACCTTTCTCCCCCTGGCTGAAGGCCCCTCTGAAGGACCCTCCCATGCGTATGTCTCCATCCTGTAGGTCCTCCAGAGCCAGGTCTCTGATGGGGAGGGGCTGACGGTACACCTGGTAGCAGCTCCGCTCGTTACGCGTCACCGGCCGCGTCAGCACCAGCAGCTCAGAGAACAGGAACACGTGCAGCTTCTACACAACACACGGAGTTAACGTAACAGGCCTATTACTGCGAAAGCACTTTGTGACAACTGCTGATGTAAAACACGCTTTAGAAATACATTTGATTGGTTGAAAGGGGGGGGGTCAACTTCACAATGAGAAGAAAACCAGAAAGCCTGGTTACATGTTAGTTGGGGGGGGGCATACAGCCGTACAGAATAGGTTGTACTAACGTACGGGATAAACTGTGTGTGTCTAAAAAACGCTCACCGAGCCACTCTTGTTGCGTAGCTCTCCGTGACAGAGCAAGGTCTTGCAGTTGTCGATGAGCGGGTCTCTCTGCCTGTCATCCAGATACTCCAGCTTATTAATGTAGTACTGACACTCCGACTCTCCCTTCCTCACGTTGATGTCAGACAACACACCCTGGATGATGGTCATCTGGAATCACAGTATTACACTTCGGTCAAGTCAAAAGAGATTTAGAATAAATGTATTATTCTATTAGCATGTATGGGTGTACCATTTGCAACTTTACGATGTGTCTGATAAGTGTGTGTGTGTGTGTTGATGTCAGTGAGCAGCTTTAGTAGGGTCGTGTGAGTGCGCTCTACAAACCGCTTTCTCCAGGCAGGGTACATCAGGGTGGTCTGGCGGGGTATGCCTCAGTATCTCTCTCAGCAGTAGGGGGTATTTGACCAGCCGGCTCCTGGGTATATCCAGGAAGCTCCACAGGTCCAGCTTCCTGCTGAAGGGAGACTCCAGGCAGCGCTGCAGGAAGTCCTGCACCCTCCGGTCCTGCTTCTTCTGGTCCAACAGGGCCTTGGCGGCCAGCTGGTTACTGCAATAGTCTCTGTAGGCATTAAGACCTGGCAACTAGAGGAAGACAGAGGGGTCATGAAGATGAGTCTACATATTCTCTTTTCCTTTCCAAAAAAAATAAAGAAATGAAAGAAAAGGAGTTTCATCCCTGTATGCATTCAGACAAGGAAACTTGGAAGAGAAGAAGGTGTCATTTTCAGATCATGAAAATGTCTGTTTTTTGCTTTATAAGCCAAAGATGAGAAGAAAATCAAAGATGGCAGCTGACTCCTCTCTCTAAAGACAGGGGAAGAAGAAGATCAAAGATGGCAGCTGACTCCTCTCTCTAAAGACAGGGGAAAAAGATCAAAGATGGCAGCTGACTCCTCTCTCTAAAGACAGGGGAAGAAAATCAAAGATGGCAGCTGACTCCTCTCTAAAGACAGGGGGAAAAATATCAAAGATGGCAGCTGACTCCTCTCTCTAAAGACAGGGGAAGAAGAAGATCAAAGATGGCAGCTGACTCCTCTCTCTAAAGACAGGGGAAGAAGAAGATCAAAGATGGCAGCTGCGGATGAAGGCAAACGGGGGTTGTGAGCATGACACTGGGTCTACATTTCATAAACAAACACATTCATTCTAAATGTTGGCGATGTGAGAACGATTTTACATTTCAAGTTTATTTGCGATGTGTAATTAATACATTGGAAATCTTACTCACTCGAGCTCTCGCAATAAAAATAGCCATAAAGAAATATACAAATACACATAACATCCAAAAACCTGATACACAAGAGGCGAGGCACCTACCCAGTCCATGACGATCTGTCCAATCTGACCCACTGTTCCATTAGGGCCGGTGCCCTTTGCAAGCTTATCCAACAAGTCTGTAACAAGGAGAAACGTAACCATCAGCCCTCTATTTGAAGAGATTTATTTTCAAATAGTCTGTCTGGTTTAGTAGCTGTCATACGGCCATCTGTTGTAGCCACCATCTCAAATAAAGAGTTGGCAGCACTTTCGACACGAAGGCTTAGGGCTGGGGTCAATTCCATTTCAATTTAAGAGGTAAACGGAAAACCCAACTCCAATTCTTGAAACTAAAGGAAATGTTAATGAACTGGAATTGACCCCAGCCCTGGTGAGGCTGGTAGTGAACACAAAGACCTAGTACCTTCATGAAGTGGAATGTAAGCATCCAGATCTCCAAATATATGAGTTAGCTCCTCCTCCGTCATGATGGAAAGCTTCAGCATGGGATCGTGATATGCCTGTTGAACAAGAAATAAAGCTACAGTCAATCAGCTTCATGAGAGGAAGACAGACAAACTTGTTCATTTAATCATTTATTGTACCTTTCGTGCCATTTGGAGGTCTTCAATAAGGTCCTGTTCTCCTCTGGATAGCTCATGAATGGCCTAGAGAGAACATGAATCAAGTTGTTTATAAGGCTTGCCGTTTCCGAATTCATAATCGATTACACACCAGACAAAGAGTACATGCCGAACTCCGACACAAACAGCTGACTATAACATCCGACACAAACAGCTGACTATAACATCCGACACAAACAGCTGACTATAACATCCGACACAAACAGCTGACTATAACATCCGACACAAACAGCTGACTATAACATCCGACACAAACAGCTGACTATAACATCAGACACAAACAGCTGACTATAACATCAGACACAAACAGCTGACTATAACATCAGACACAAACAGCTGACTATAACATCAGACACAAACAGCTGACTATAACATCAGACACAAACAGCTGACTATAACATCGATCCCCTTACTACATATTAGGGCTGGGCGATATGACCTAAAAAGTCCTATATATTTTTGTTGTTGCTGCTAGCGGTACCTGGTCTTATTTTCCAGAATCAATGTTCATTGATACTCACGTTTTAGTAGTATCTGCCCTGCGCGCAATTTGAGGAGTTGAGACATAAAAAGGGTATTGTTAGAAAGGTTAACTTCTCCTCTCTACAGTAAAATAATGTCGCAACAATAATGTTTTTCGGTGTCCATATGACCAATTCTGTTAGACCAAAACCGAAATGGCGAGTTGAAACCGCTTGTCAGAGAGGAAGAAGTGATCTCTCATCTTTGTTGCTGCGAGTGGCAGGGGAGGGGCTTGGCGTGTGGGGGAGGGACTTGGCGTGTGGGGGAGGGACTTGGCGTGTGGGGGAGGGACTTGGCGTGTGGGGGAGGGACTTGGCGTGTGGGGGAGGGACTTGGCGTGTGGGGGAGGGACTTGGCGTGTGGGGGAAGGGCTTGGCGTGTGGGGGAAGGGCTTGGCGTGTGGGGGAAGGGCTTGGCGTGTGGGGGGAGGGACTTGGCGTGTGGGGGAGGGGCTTGGTGTGTGGGGGAAGGGCTTGGCGTGTGGGGGAAGGGCTTGGCGTGTGGGGGAAGGGCTTGGTGTGTGTGTAAATGGAAAGGTGCACACAGCACAGGAGCAAGACCGAAAAGATAACATGAGAACAAGAGGACATAAACACTCATAAAAACAACAAATTAAAAGAATAAAGGTGAATCTTGCGATACAGGCATTTGGAATATCTCGTAAAATGATAAATTAGAATTATTCAAATTAATTCACTATATTGCCCAGCCCTACTACCTCTACTATGATAAAGCAATAAGGCATGATATATTGGGATTATACCATGTTTGGCACAACACATTATCTATAAAAAAAGTAATTGAACTATGATGATAACACATGTGCTACAGTTGTATATATATATATATATATATTTTTTTTTTTAACTGCCTTGCCTCCTGTCTCTTGATCTCTTTGGTGGAGAAGGTGCTCTTCTGGTGAACGTCCAGTGTTTCGGACCACAGAGTGCTGTTTCTGCGTTTGGGAGGTGTTGGGCCCGCTGCCTTACTGCACGACTTCCGGGACGCACCCGGCGACTTGCTGTCACCCCCACGCAGTGACATGTTCTGAGGACGTGAGTAAACAGTTAGACATGCCAGAGTTCGTCTCGGCTTCTCTGTCCGTGCCCCTCTACTGTCAATCTCCTTCTCTATAACTTCCTGCTGTTCAATAAACAAAAAAGCACACAAAAAAAGATCAGAGAAAGAAAAAAAAACGATCTACTACCAGGTCAAATGCCATTGGCTTCTGTCTGGAGTTATTACGGCGTAATACAGGGGAATATACTGTACCTGGATGGTTTGACCAAAGCGTCGGACAGCTCCATTCTTGGAAGGGGAGATCAGGTTAGCCAGAGATGACACCCGGCTCAGTGGACGCACGCGCTTGTTACTGGGCTCCTGGAAAACAGAGGAGAAATGACTTTGAGTTCTATCAGTGTTATGGATGGCAATGATGACAATCTGAATTCATACCAGGGGACATTACTAACAACCCTATCGCTTTGTTTTACTCACCATCTCACATACAGATAGATATACACATGGCAAGTGGATTCATTTATTCATCGTCAAATCCATTTGTATTTGTCACATACACGTGTTTAGCAGATGTTATTGCGGTTGTAGCGAAATGCTTGTGCTTCTAGCTCCGACAGTGCAGTAATATCTAACAAGTAATATCTAACAATTTCACAACATATAACCCAATACACACAAATCTAAGTAAGGAAGGGAATTTAAGAATATATACATATATGGACAAGCAATGACAGAGCGGCATGGACTAAGATACAGTAGAATATTATAGAATAGAACGCAGTATATACATATGAGATGAGTAGTGCAAGATATGTAAACATTATTAAAGTGACTAGTGTTCCATTTCTTAAAGTGGCCAGTAATTTCAATAGGCAGCAGCAGCCTCTAATGTCATAATCATCGTAACAGTTGTAGAAGAAGCCTGTGGGAGCATCGGCTTACTTTGAGATCAAAGCTGGACAGACTGACTGTGTCCTCATCCTCCTTTTTCTCTGTGCGTTTTCTCTTCTGTAAAAAAGGTACCAGAGCAGGCTCAGACTACAGTCAGTGACTCTCACAAGCCCGTTTGGAAAAAGAAGCAGCATATTGCCTACTGGTGTGCTGTAAATAAATATTTCACATGAGGAGGGGGGAGAAATCAACGTGTGATGGCAAGTGTTTTAATAATAAGAAATCTTGTAACATCTAGTGGAGCCTTGGCTTACTTTGAGGTCAAAGCTGGACAGACTGACAGTGTCATCATCCTTGGGCTCTTTGCGTTTTCTCTTCTGTGGGAAAGGTAAACGCAAGTACAGAGTGAGTGTGTTCCTAACCTTCACAAGACTTAAAATATGTATATAAAGTGCCTTGCATAAGTACTCAGCTCCCTGAGTCAATACATGTTAGAAACACATTTGGCATCGATTACAGCTGCGAGTCTTCTGGGTAAGTCTCTAAGAGCTTTGCACACCTGAATTGTGCAATATTTCCTCCAAAAATCTTCAAGCTCTGTTGGGGATCACGGCTATACAGCAATTTTCTAAATGTGCCATAGATTTTCAAGCAGATTTAAGTCAAAACTGTAACTTGGCCACTCAAAAACATTCACTGTCTTCTTGGTAAGCAACTCCAGTGTAGATGTGGCCTTGTGTTGTAGGTTATTGTCCTGCTGAAAGGTGATTTCCTCTCCCAGTGTCTGGTGGAAAACAAACTGGACCAGGTTTCTTTTTATCCCGGAAAAGTGTTTTCCTTTGCTGTTTTTTCCCCCAGTATTACTTTAGTGCCCTGTTGCATACAAGATGCATTTTTTAAATTTTTATATTCTGTTTATTTGTATTCTTCTTTTCACTACAGTTTTTTCCCCCTCACAGCCATTGAACTCCGTAACTGTTTTAAAATCCCCAATGGCCTCATGGTAACATCACTGAGCAGTTTCATTCCTGTCCTGCAGCTCAGTTCAGGACAACTGTATCTTTGATGTGTCTGGGTGGTTTAATACATAATCCACAGCAGAATTATTAACTTGACCATGCTTAAAGAGATACTCAATGTCTGATTTGTTATCGTTACCCATCTACCAATCACTGCCCTTCTTTATGAGGCTTTCAAAAAGCTCCCTTGTAGATGAATCTGTGCTTGAAATTCAATACTTCACCGAGGGACCTTACAGATGTTGTATGTATGGGGGACAGAGGACGGGGTAGTCATTCAAACATCATGTCAATCCCTGTTATTTCACACAGAGGGAGTCCATGTAACTTATGTGATTTGTTAAGCCACATTTTACTCTTGAACTAATTTAGGCTTGCCTAAACAAAGAGGCTGAATACTTATGCAACAACTATATTTTAGTTCTACATTTTTTATTTATATATACAGGGAGGGAAAAAAGTACTTGATCCCCTGCTGATTTTGTACGTTTGCCCACTGACAAAGAAATGATCAGTCTATAATTTTAAATGGTAGGTTTATTTGAACAGTGAGAGACAGAATAACAACAAAAAAATCCAGAAAAACATGTCAAAATGTTATAAATTGATTTGCATTTTAATGAGGGAAATAAGTATTTGACCCCCTCTCAATCAGAAAGATTTCTGGCTCCCAGGTGTCTTTTATACAGGTAACGAGCTGAGATTAGGAGCACACTCTTAAAGGAAGTGCTCCTAATCTCAGCTTGTTACCTGTATAAAAGACACCTGTCCACAGAAGCAATCAATCAGATTCCAAACTCTCCACCATGGCCAAGACCAAAGAGCTCTCCAATGATGTCAGGGACAAGATTGTAGACCTACACAAGGCTGGAATGGGCTACAAGACCATCGCCAAGCAGCTTGGTGAGAAGGTGACAACAGTTGGTGCGATTATTCGCAAATGGAAGAAACACAAAATAACTGTCAATCTCCCTCGGCCTGGGGCTCCATGCAAGGTCTCACCTCGTGGAGTGGCAATGATCATGAGAACGGTGAGGAATCAGCCCAGAACTACACGGGAGGATCTTGTCAATGATCTCAAGGCAGCTGGGACCATAGTCACCAAGAAAACAATTGATAACACACTACCCCGTGAAGGACTGAAATCCTGCAGCACCCGCAAGGTCCCCCTGCTCAAGAAAGCACATATACAGGCCCGTCTGAAGTTTGCCAATGAACATCTGAATGATTCAGAGGAGAACTGGGTGAAAGTGTTGTGGTCAGATGAGACCAAAATCGAGCTCTTTGGCATCAACTCAACTCGCCGTGTTTGGAGGAGGAGGAATGCTGCCTATGACCCCAAGAACACCATCCCCACCGTCAAACATGGAGGTGGAAACATTATGCTTTGGGGGTGTTTTTCTGCTAAGGGGACAGGACAACTTCACCGCATCAAAGGGACGATGGACGGGGCCATGTACCGTCAAATCTTGGGTGAGAACCTCCTTCCCTCAGCCAGGGCATTGAAAATGGGTCGTGGATGGGTATTCCAGCATGAAAATGACCCAAATGTCAGGAATGCTGTAGGTGGGTGTAGTGGTGGAATCAAGCGCAGGACACCGAAGTATAGTCCAAAAGACTATGGGTATTCCAGCATGACAATGACCCAAAACACAGGGCCAAGGCAACAAAGGAGTGGCTCGTGAAGAAGCACATTAAGGTCCTGGAGTGGCCTAGCCAGTCTCCAGACCTTAATCCCATAGAAAATCTGTGGAGGGAGGGAGCTGAAGGTTCAAGTTGCCAAACGTCAGCCTCGAAACCTTAATGACTTGGAGAAGATCTGCAAAGAGGAGTGGGACAAAATCCCTCCTGAGATGTGTGCAAACCTGGTGGCCAACTACAAGAAACGTCTGACCTCTGTGATTGCCAACAATGGTTTTGCCACCAAGTACTAAGTCATGTTTTGCAGAGGGGTCAAATACTTATTTCCCTCATTAAAATGCTAATCAATTTATAACATTTTTTACATGCGTTTTCAGGATTTTGTTGTTATTCTGTCTCTCACTGTTCAAATAAACCTACCATTAAAATTATAGACTGATCATGTCTTTGTCAGTGGGCAAACTTACAAAATCAGCAGGGGATCAAATACTTTTTTCCCTCACTGTAAAAAAAAAAGGGACAATTTAATTGTAACACAAACAATTTGAAGAAATCCAAGGGGTCTGAATACTTTTGCAAGGCAGTGTACATTTCACATGGAAATGAATGAAGTATTTATTTTGTACTGTGTTAAATTTGATTGACTGACTTTGTAGTAATTGAGAAAGACAGATGTTGGTTTGATGTTGGCATTACATCAGTTTAGTACTAGCTACAGTACTACTCACCAGATTGAAGTCCCATGGTGTTCCTGGAGTCAGAAAGGTGAAGGAACTCCCTCTGCATAGTGGAGGTCTACAGGGTGAGAGAGAAAACAGCCAGAAATAAACACTATGAGATATTCATACTGTAACCCAACCAAAATGCCCCTACTTAGGGCGTATGGACTCTTTGACAATCAGATACATACACAAATCATACTTTTGGTGTTATTATTAAGTGTAGACTTAGAGGCAAAGCATAAAACTTTGACCATGACTGAATGTGCATTTCCTCTAAGGTGTTCTAGATAAACCTACCACACCGATATAGAGTAACAATGTTATCTTTTGATGGACTCTTTCCTCAGGAGATAGTAAGCTCAGCATCAGATGCCTCTAAAAGGCTGTGGGGTGGTCCACTGATGTACTGTTATGGACGTAGTTAGCTATCTATTTAGGCTATTTCGACAAATTTGAGACTAATCAAACTTCACATTTGTTTGTCTAAATAAATCAAACGAACTAGTTAGTTACATACTAGTTAGTATAGTCACGGTACGTTTTTAACTAATTTAGCTAACGTACTACACTACTAGAGCGCAATTTAAAAATTATCGCTGATGATGCAGTGTTTGTTTGATAGAGATTAAAACCAGGGGACCCTAGCTAGCTAACGTTAGCTAGTTACGTTAGGCTAGCTAGTTAGTAGCACATGAAAGGCCTACCTGAATCCATATTTATTGAACCATGAATGATTTGCCATGTGATGTGACAAAAATCTGGCTAGCATATCGGGCTAATCTTTAATATTATTAAGTCAAAACACGCATTTATTTATCAATATTACCCATCGCGCCTTACTTTTTGGAGTTGTTGACAGTGGCGGGGGAGGTTTCGGAGCTGACGACCGCTAGGCTGATGGTGGATGTTCTCTTCGAGGAAATCCTTCGACTCTTCGGCTTGTCTTCCACTGCTAATTCGACCACCTCCGACTCCTCCATTTTAGAGGTTGGGTGTAGGAAGCTAGCTAGCTAATTCAAAACAATAAAATTATAATGAAACAGCAACGACGATGAAAGAAAGAAACCAATCTGCAGTAAATCCATCAACCCAACCAAAAGTGACGGCGGAAGTTTGAATATGGCGGAATATCAAAGATCGACCAATGAGGAAAACGCTCGAGGATTTAGAGTGGGAGGAGTTAATTGAGTGAAAAGAATGTTGAGGAAAACAGGTTGGTGGTCTCTCTGCAGTGCATCTCAGTGAGACGCATGGCCGGATGAAGAAATCAGTGCTGCGGTTAGCAAAAAAATTGGGAGTTGTTGAGAAATTGTTTTATTCTATTGGTTCTACAGACAGATTAGTCTTCTCTTTTCAGCAGTATGCTTTTTCTTTCCAAACTGTACGTTTTTCCCGCGATTGTATTTTGAAATCTGCAAAAGACAAATTGACAGCAGCAACCAACCATAGAAATATAATCCATAGATGGCAGTTCCCATTCAAATCAGGACTGGCATCCATTGCTTGAGTACCCATGATTTTCACATTCAAATTACCAGGGTAAGCGGTTACAAAACCCATCTATGGATTATATGTCTATGACCAGAACGCAGAAAACTGTATATTTGGCGTGCATGCTGCCCAAACTGCCTCTGCGGTTTTCCCAACTGTAGGCATCCTGGTAACTGCCAAAATAAAGGAAATACTTTAGTAAATGAGGGATACAAAGTATTATGGTGTGGGGTGCATTTTCCTGGCATGGTTTAGGCCCACTTGTAGAATCTATGCATTTACATTTACATTTACATCATTTAGCAGACGCTCTTATCCAGAGCGACTTACAAATTGGTGCATTCACCTTTTTTTTGGGGGGGTAAGGGGGGTTGAAGGATTACTTTATCCCATCCCAGGTATTCCTTAAAGAGGTGGGGTTTCAAGTGTCTCCGGAAGGTGGTGAGTGACTCCGCTGTCCTGGCGCATTGAAGCTGTTCTGGCAGCTTGTGGTGGCCCAACACCCTTTCCAGACACTTTATGTTGGTGTTTCCTTTATTTTGGCAGATACCTGTATGTGCTTGTGATAAAACTTAAACTACAAATATTTTTGTTATAAACTATTGATCCTCTGTGGCTAAATCATGCTCTCTGGTGTATTTTGAACATTGAGAGAGGGCTCCTGTGGTTGGATAAAAAATTATAATAAGACAAAAAATAACGTGTTTTTTTCCCCGTTTTTTTTCGCTTGGGCCAAGCCCTGACTCACACAATTGACCAGTCACATTTATTTATTCTGCCATTTTTATTTGTATTAATCAGTTACCCAATCAAGGCAGGGGCCCCCCAGTTATCCACGTGGTCCCCCTACCTCCTCTCCTCCCCCATCTGATGATTAGCAGAGCGGCAGCAGGCAGTAGCAGGCTGTCTACACTCATTGAGAGCGGGCTACTGAGTCCTCCTGTGGTTGGCTGTTGCAGTAAAAAAATATATATATATACAGTTGAAGTCGGAAGTTTACATACACTTAGGTTGGAGTCATTAAAACTCGTTTTCAACCACTCTGTGAAAAAACAGAGTTTAAATGTATTTGGCTAAGGTGTATGTAAACTTCCGACTTCAACTGTATATACTATATATATAATATATACTGTATATATAATATATACAGTACATATTTCCTTTATTATTCTAAAAATGTTTTGCTTCCTCTTGGGCCCCCTACGGGCCTGGGCCCAGGGGCTTCAGCCCCTGCATTAATCTGGCCCTGGTGAGAAGAATGAAAAAAATGATTAGTAAAGAAATGGCTTTTGGTTCATTTAAAGGATTTATTAAACGTCTGATAGTTGACCTTTGCATTGGTACACATGTCATATAGAACACAAGTAGAGATAACACTGATCCTAGATCTGTGGTGAGGCGCAACCTCTAAAAGTGCATGGGAAAAACACCTCTGTAGAGTTATGAAAAGTGTGCTGTAAAATGCTTATTTCTTTTCAAATCCGCATCAGGCTCCAATTAATGTTAATTATCTGGCCCTGGACAATGAGCAAGAAGCGTTGAATGAGGGTGGTTGTGGTGGTGGACATGTAGGTCAGTGGATTGTAACAATGTGACATTCATTTGTGCATTTTAATATTCCATTGGTTCCCAGCTAATATGGAACACTGTTACAGTAACACTGAATACTGGAAGAGAAATTCCCATATACAGTGGGGCAAAAAAGTATTTAGTCAGCCACCAATTGTGCAAGTTCTCCCACTTAAAAAGATGAGAGAGGCCTGTAATTTTCATCATAGGTACACGTCAACTATGACAGACAAAATGAGAAAAAAAAATTCAGAAAATCACATTGTAGGATTTTTAATGAATTTATTGGCAAATGATGGTGGAAAATAAGTATTTGGTCAATAACAAAAGTTTCTCAATACTTTGTTATATACCCTTTGTTGGCAATGACACAGGTCAAACGTTTTCTGTAAGTCTTCACAAGGTTTTCACACACTGTTGCTTGTATTTTGGCCCATTCCTCCATGCAGATCTCCTCTAGAGCAGTGATGTTTTGGGGCTGTCGCTGGGCAACACAGACTTTCAACTCCCCTCCAAAGATTTTCTATGGGGTTGAGATCTGGAGACTGGCTAGGCCACTCCAGGACCTTGAAATGCTTCTTACGAAGCCACTCCTTCGTTGCCCCGGGCGGTGTGTTTGGGATCATTGTCATGCTGAAAGACCCAGCCACGTTTCATCTTCAATGCCCTTGCTGATGGAAGGAGGTTTTCACTCAAAATCTCACGATACGTGGCCCCATTCATTCTTTCCTTTACACGGATCAGTCGTCCTGGTCCCTTTGCAGAAAAACAGCCCAAAAGCATGATGTTTCCACCCCCATGCTTCACAGTAGGTATGGTGTTCTTTGGATGCAACTCAGCATTCTTTGTCCTCCAAACATGACGAGTTGAGTTTTTACCAAAAAGTTATATTTTGGTTTCATCTGACCATATGACATTCTCCCCAATCCTCTTCTGGATCATCCAAATGCACTTCAGACGGGCCTGGACATGTACTGGCTTAAGCAGGGGGACACGTCTCGCACTGCAGGATTTGAGTCCCTGGCGGCGTAGTGTGTTACTGATGGTAGGCTTTGTTACTTTGGTCCCAGCTCTCTGCAGGTCATTCACTAGGTCCCCCCGTGTGGTTCTAGGATTTTTGCTCACCGTTCTTGTGATCATTTTGACCCCACGGGGTGAGATCTTGCGTGGAGCCCCAGATTGAGGGAGATTATCAGTGGTCTTGTATGTCTTCCATTTCCTAATAATTGCTCCCACAGTTGATTTCTTCAAACCAAGCTGCTTACCTATTGCAGATTCAGTCTTCCCAGCCTGGTGCAAGTCTACAATTTTGTTTCTGGTGTCCTTTGACAGCTCTTTGGTCTTGGCCATTGTGGAGTTTGGAGTGTGACTGTTTGAGGTTTTGGACAGGTGTCTTTTATACTGATAACATGTTCAAACAGGTGCCATTAATACAGGTAACGAGTGGAGGACAGAGGAGCCTCTTAAAGAAGAAGTTACAGGTCTGTGAGAGCCAGAAATCTTGCTTGTTTGTAGGTGACCAAATACTTATTTTCCACCATAATTTGCAAATAAATTCATTAAAAAATCCTACAATGGGATTTTCTGGATTTTTTTTCTCAATTTGTCTGTCATAATTGACGTGTACCTATGATGAAAATTACAGGCCTCTCTCATCTTTTTAAGTGGGAGAACTTGCACAATTGGTGGCTGACTAAATACTTTTTTTCCCCACTGTATGTGAGTCAGTGAACACTGCAAAGATGATTGATGTCTCTCTGAACAGCACTAGAACATCTCCTGACTGGAAGACACTGTCATGGCTGCTTCACTCTTTTCGATGATGGCCTATACCAATGTAATCAAATTCAAACCTATTTGTTATTCAAATTTAGAGTTCATAATAATATGTAATACATGCATTTTATACATATTCAAGGTCGATTGAATTTCTCAATGATTGGACCACAGACAGCCGACATTATAATACTGTATACTAGTGCTGCATTTAATATGTTGGAGTTGTTGCCAACCGAGTTTTCAAAAAATCCCATCATTACTCCCATTTGGTCATAATATTGTTGTTTATGAAAAAACAGGATCCATTCTATTGGCTGTATGAGGCAAAGTCAAGGGAATTATGTTAATAAAATCACTTAATATGATTACAGGGCCATCATCACATAGAAACACATTTAGGACCAACCGTTTGCATGACATTACTTTAAGCCTAGCAGAAAGACCTTAGAGAAAGAAGTCATCATGTAATCATTCATACCCCAAGGCCGTTTATGAAACAAAAGGACACGTCAGATTTATGAGGTACAGAGAGAACACGCAGTACGTGTTAATACTGTGGTGGCCGTATTTCTCATTTTAATTCAAGGACATTAGAATAGATTAGGGTTGAGGAGAGAAGAACTCATCCTTCCCAAGAACAAAGACAAATGTAGATTTGAAATAACTGAAAACAGACTAGACATGTTTTCTTATGAATATTACATTAGAATGCCAGCATGTGACAGAGTGGTTGTGTGCCGAAATGACACCCTATTCCCTACATAGTACACATTAGACCCTATGACTATAGTGAATAGGGTGCCATTTCAGACACAGTCAGTGTTTCATCTGATATTATTCAGCATGGCATTGTCTTTAATAATAATCATATTATGTATTCTACAAACTCTCAGAGACAGTGTTGTAGGCCTACAGTAACCAGAGGCTCTTCATTATTAGACAAAGAATAACAGCGGATGCTGAAATGTGAAGTATTTTGATTATGTAATCCTGGAGAATAGCTCTTGCATTCATTTCTGCCTGAATAATTGGCTCAGACAAGCAATCAATGCTAGGCCCATCTAGATTTGAGAATGGAGATTAGGAAAGGACATGTTGGCCCTCTGGTAAACATTTTCATATCGCTTGTCGTATTGTAGTTGTACCACAACATGGGAATACGTCACAAAAAGTGTTTTGATAACAACATGCAGTTTAACGACTTCCTGACCTGTGGGCCTATAGGTCTGGGCCTTCATTCATAAAGAAACTCAGAGAAGGAGTGCTGATCAGCAAGATCAAAAAGGCTCAACTGATCCTAGATAAGCACCTCTACTCTGAGAGGTTTTATGAATACGTGTCCACTGCCCAGGTTTCCGTTATCACTCAGTCAAACCATCTCCTTGGACTCTGCTGGCCGTCCTTTGTGTGTACATCATCATCTCCTTTATGTGTACATCATCATCTCCTTTATGTGTACATCATCATCTCCTTTATGTGTACATCATCATCTCCTTTATGTGTACATCATCATCTCCGTTTGTAGATCATCATCATCATCATCATCATCTCCTTTATGTGTACATCATCATCTCCGTTTGTAGATCATCATCATCATCATCATCTCCTTTATGTGTACATCATCATCATCTCCTTCGTGTGTACATCATCATCTCCTTCGTGTGTACATCATCAGCTCAGTGAGTCCGTCCATTCATCCCCCTTTAATCAGCCTCTCTGTCTGTCAGGTGAAATATAGAGTCCGACATTGAAGAGCGAGGGGTGTGTGTCTTTATAATGTCAGATAAGACAGTGTGTGTGTGAGTGCAAGTGTGTGTAGGACCGTAACCAGGGTCTGAGTTTTAGTGAATGCTAAAATACTATTTAGAGAACAGCAAAAACAAGCCAAAATGACCCCAGTCATTATCACATTGCTTGCTATATTCACCTCAGTCTACAGTGGGGAAAAAAAGTATTTAGTCAGCCACCAATTGTGCAAGTTCTCCCACTTAAAAAGACGAGAGAGGCCTGTAATTTTAATCATAGGTACACGTCAACTATGACAGACAAAATGAGTAATAAAAATCCAGAAAATCACATTGTAGGATTTTTTATGAATTTATTTGCAAATTATGGTGGAAAATAAGTATTTGGTCAATAACAAAAGTTTCTCAATACTTTGTTATATACCCTTTGTTGGCAATGACACAGGTCAAACGTTTTCTGTAAGTCTTCACAAGGTTTTCACAAACTGTTGCTGGTATTTTGGCCCATTCCTCCATGCAGATCTCCTCTAGAGCAGTGATGTTTTGGGGCTGTCGCTGGGCAACACAGACTTTCAACTCCCTCCAAAGATTTTCTATGGGGTTGAGATCTGGAGACTGGCTAGGCCACTCCAGGACCTTGAAATGCTTCTTACGAAGCCACTCCTTCGTTGCCCGGGCGGTGTGTTTGGGATCATTGTCATGCTGAAAGACCCAGCCACGTTTCATCTTCAATGCCCTTGCTGATGGAAGGAGGTTTTCACTCAAAATCTCACGATACATGGCCCCATTCATTCTTTCCTTTACACGGATCAGTCGTCCTGGTCCCTTTACAGAAAAACAGCCCCAAAGCATGATGTTTCCACCCCCATGCTTCACAGTAGGTATGGTGTTCTTTGGATGCAACTCAGCATTCTTTGTCCTCCAAACACGACGAGTTGAGTTTTATTTTGGTTTCTTCTGACCATATGACATTCTCCCAATCCTCTTCTGGATCATCCAAATGCACTCTAGCAAACTTCAGACGGGCCTGGACATGTACTGGCTTAAGCAGGGGGACACGTCTGGCACTGCAGGATTTGAGTCCCTGGCGGTGTAGTGTGTTACTGATGGTAGGCTTTGTTACTTTGGTCCCAGCTCTCTGCAGGTCATTCACTAGGTCCCCCCGTGTGGTTCTGGGATTTTTGCTCACCGTTCTTGTGATCATTTTGACCCCACGAGGTGAGATCTTGCGTGGAGCCCCAGATCGAGGGAGATTATTAGTGGTCTTGTATGTCTTCCATTTCCTAATAATTGCTCCCACAGTTGATTTCTTCAAACCAAGCTGCTTACCTATTGCAGATTCAGTCTTCCCAGCCTGGTGCAGATCTACAATTTAGTTTCTGGTGTCCTTTGACAGCTCTTTGGTCTTGGCCATAGTGGAGTTTGGAGTGTGACTGTTTGAGGTTGTGGACAGGTGTCTTTTATACTGATAACAAGTTCAAACAGGTGCCATTAATACAGGTAACGAGTGGAGGACATAGGAGCCTCTTAAAGAAGAAGTTACAGGTCTGTGAGAGCCAGAAATCTTGCTTGTTTGTAGGTGACCAAATACTTATTTTCCACCATCATTTGCAAATCAATTCATTAAAAATCCTACAATGTGATTTTCAGGATTATTTTTTCTCAATTTGTCTGTCATAGTTGACGTGTACCTATGATGAAAATTACAGGCCTCTCTCATCTTTTTAAGTGGGAGAACTTGCACAATTGGTGGCTGACTAAATACTTTTTTTCCACACTGTATCTACAAACACATAGATTATTAGCTATACAATTAGCCACTACACATTAGCACCAGGATTAAAAACGATAATTTAATAAGTACAGAGGGATCTGTTAGCAGAAAAATGATTTTATTAAAAGTCCAATGCAACCGTTTTTATCTCAATATCAAATCATTTCTCTAACAATTAAGTACCTTATTGTGATTGTTTTCAATTAAAATGGTCAAAAAGAAACAAAAATAGCTTCTTAGCAAAGAGCAATTTCTCAAGAAAGAATTTGGCAGAGAGGTTTGGAACTCTCTTTCTTATTGGTCTATTCACAAAATTTCTAAAACTCCATCCCACCAACAGCTCGTACACTAAAAGGGCATTATCACAATTTCACAGTATTATTCCAACCTCATAGTGTGGAGATATATATAAAACACAGACAAATCTAACTCTCAACAGTAAGATGAGACCCCGACCAAGTTCCACAATTTTTGTTTTTTCAAATTCGAAAAGATTACAGAGGTCCGGACCTCGGTGTCCTCATATGTAGTTACGGCCCTGAGTGTGTGTGCGGGCATGTGTGTGTGCGTGAGCTTGCGTGTGTGTGTGTGCGTGTGTGCAGTCACCGTCGAGTCACCTCAAGAGATGACATGTATCGCCATGCTTATGGTTAAACTCATCTGATTTTAAGAGGCACTGTTAAAGACAAGCCATATAAATGTGTTGCGGCATCAGTTCATGATCAACAACACACAGCGACTAAAGGAATAAATAACAACAGAGAGTACAGGAATAAATACAGTGGGGAAAAAAAGTATTTAGTCAGCCACCAATTGTGCAAGTTCTCCCACTTAAAAAGATGAGAGAGGCCTGTAATTTTCATCATAGATACACGTCAACTATGACAGACAAATTGAGAATTTTTTTCCCAGAAAATCACATTGTAGGATTTTTTATGAATTTATTTGCAAATTATGGTGGAAAATAAGTATTTGGTCACCTACAAACAAGCAAGATTTCTGGCTCTCACAGACCTGTAACTTCTTCTTTAAGAGGCTCCTCTGTCCTCCACTCGTTACCTGTATTAATGGCACCTGTTTGAACTTGTTAGCAGTGTAAAAGACACCTGTCCACAACCTCAAACAGTCACACTCCAAACTCCACTATGGCCAAGACCGAAGAGCTGTCAAAGGACACCAGAAACAAAATTGTAGACCTGCACCAGGCTGGGAAGACTGAATCTGCAATAGGTAAGCAGCTTGGTTTGAAGAAATCAACTGTTGGAGCAATTATTTGGAAATGGAAGACATACAAGACCACTGATAATCTCCCTCGATCTGGGGCTCCACGCAAGATCTCACCCCGTGGGGTCAAAATGATCACAAGAACGTTGAGCAAAAATCCCAGAACCACACGGGGGGACCTAGTGAATGACCTGCAGAGAGCTGGGACCAAAGTAACAAAGCCTACCATCAGTAACACACTACACCGCCAGGGACTCAAATCCTGCAGTGCCAGACGTGTCCCCCTGCTTAAGCCAGTACATGTCCAGGCTCGTCTGAAGTTTGCTAGAGTGCATTTGGATGATCCAGAAGAGGATTGGGAGAATGTCATATGGTCAGATGAAACCATAATAGAACTTTTTGGTAAAAACTCAACTCGTCGTGTTTGGAGGACAAAGAATGATGAGTTGCATCCAAAGAACACCATACCTACTGTGAAGCATGGGGGTGGAAACATCATGCTTTGGGGCTGTTTTTCTGTAAAGGGACCAGGACGACTGATCCGTGTAAAGGAAAGAATGAATGGGGCCATGTATCGTGAGATTTTTGAGTGAAAACCTCCTTCCATCAGCAAGGGCATTGAAGATGAAACGTGGCTGGGTCTTTCAGCATGACAATGATCCCAAACACACCGCCCGGGCAACGAAGGAGTGGCTTCGTAAGAAGCATTTCAAGGTCCTGGAGTGGCCTAGCCAGTCTCCAAATCTCAACCCCATAGAAAATCTTTGGAGGGAGTTGAAAGTCTGTGTTGCCCAGCGACAGCCCCAAAACATCACTGCTCTAGAGGAGATCTGCATGGAGGAATGGGCCAAAATAACATTAACAGTGTGTGAAAACCTTGTGAAGACTTACAGAAAACGTTTGACCTGTGTCATTGCCAACAAAGGGTATCTAACAAAGTATTGAGAAACTTTTGTTATTGACCAAATACTTATTTTCCTCCATAATTTGCAAATAAATTCATTAAAAATCCTACAATGTGATTTTCTGGATTTTTTTTCCTCATTTTGTCTGTCATAGTTGACGTGTACCTATGATGAAAATTACAGGCCTCTCTCATCTTTTTAAGTGGGAGAACTTGCACAATTGGTGGCTGACTAAATACATTTTTTCCCCACTGTAACAACAGAGAGAGTAAAGGAATAAATAACAACAGAGAGTACAGGAATAAATAACAACAGAGAGAGTACAGGAATAAATAACAACAGAGAGAGTACAGGAATAAATAACAACAGAGAGAGTACAGGAATAAATAACAACAGAGAGTACAGGAATAAATAACAACAGCGAGTACAGGAATAAATAACAACAGCGAGTGCAGGAATAAATAACAACAGCGAGTACAGGAATAAATAACGACAGAGAGTACAGGAATAAATAACAACAGCGAGTATAGGAATAAATAACAACAGAGAGAGTACAGGAATAAATAACAACAGAGAGAGTACAGGAAGAAATAACAACAGAGAGAGTACAGGAAGAAATAACAACAGAGAGAGTACAGGAAGAAATAACAACAGAGAGAGTACAGGAAGAAATAACAACAGAGAGAGTACAGGAAGAAATAACAACAGAGAGAGTACAGGAAGAAATAACAACAGAGAGAGTACAGGAAGAAATAACAACAGAGAGAGTACAGGAAGAAATAACAACAGAGAGAGAACAGGAATAAATAACAACAGAGAGAGTACAGGAAGAAATAACAACAGAGAGTACAGGAATAAATAACAACAGAGAGAGTACAGGAATAAATAACAACAGAGAGAGTACAGGAATAAATAACAACAGAGAGAGTACAGGAATAAATAACAACAGAGAGAGTACAGGAATAAATAACAACAGAGAGAGTACAGGAATAAATAACAACAGAGAGAGTACAGGAATAAATAACAACAGAGAGAGTACAGGAATAAATAACAACAGAGAGAGAACAGGAATAAATAACAACAGAGAGAGTACAGGAATAAATAACAACAGAGAGTACAGGAATAAATAACAACAGAGAGAGTACAGGAATAAATAACAACAGAGTTCAGGAATAAATAACAACAGAGAGTACAGGAATAAATAACAACAGAGAGAGTACAGGAATAAATAACAACAGAGAGAGTACAGGAATAAATAACAACAGAGAGAGTACAGGAATAAATAACAACAGAGAGAGTACAGGAATAAATAACAACAGAGAGAGTACAGGAATAAATAACAACAGAGAGAGAACAGGAATAAATAACAACAGAGAGAGAACAGGAATAAATAACAACAGAGTACAGGAATAAATAACAACAGAGAGAGTACAGGAATAAATAACAACAGAGAGTACAGGAATAAATAACAACAGAGAGAGTACAGGAATAAATAACAACAGAGAGTTCAGGAATAAATAACAACAGAGAGTACAGGAATAAATAACAACAGAGAGAGTACAGGAATAAATAACAACAGAGAGAGTACAGGAATAAATAACAACAGAGAGAGTACAGGAATAAATAACAACAGAGAGAGTACAGGAATAAATAACAACAGAGAGAGTACAGGAATAAATAACAACAGAGAGAGTACAGGAATAAATAACAACAGAGAGAGAACAGGAATAAATAACAACAGAGTACAGGAATAAATAACAACAGAGAGAGTACAGGAATAAATAACAACAGAGAGTACAGGAATAAATAACAACAGAGAGAGTACAGGAATAAATAACAACAGAGAGTTCAGGAATAAATAACAACAGAGAGTACAGGAATAAATAACAACAGAGAGAGTACAGGAATAAATAACAACAGAGAGAGTACAGGAATAAATAACAACAGAGAGAGTACAGGAATAAATAACAACAGAGAGAGTACAGGAATAAATAACAACAGAGAGAGTACAGGAATAAATAACAACAGAGAGTACAGGAATAAATAACAACAGAGAGTTCAGGAATAAATAACAACAGAGAGTACAGGAATAAATAACAACAGAGAGAGTACAGGAATAAATAACAACAGAGAGTACAGGAATAAATAACAACAGAGAGTACAGGAATAAATAACAACAGAGAGTACAGGAATAAATAACAACAGAGAGAGTACAGGAATAAATAACAACAGAGAGTACAGGAATAAATAACAACAGAGAGTACAGGAATAAATAACAACAGAGAGTACAGGAATAAATAACAACAGAGAGTACAGGAATAAATAACAACAGATAGTACAGGAATAAATAACAACAGAGAGAGTACAGGAATAAATAACAACAGAGAGTTCAGGAATAAATAACAACAGAGAGAGTACAGGAATAAATAACAACAGAGAGAGTACAGGAAGAAATAACAACAGAGAGAGTACAGGAAGAAATAACAACAGAGAGTACAGGAATAAATAACAACAGAGAGAGTACAGGAATAAATAACAACAGATAGTACAGGAATAAATAACAACAGATAGTACAGGAATAAATAACAACAGAGAGAGAGTACAGGAATAAATAACAACAGAGAGTACAGGAATAAATAACAACAGAGAGTACAGGAATAAATAACAACAGACTACAGAAATAAATAAAGGAGTCATACACACTGATGGTATCATTCATTCACTTTAATAACAACTTTAGAGGTTATACAGAATGTAGCCAAACTAAAAACATAGATATCAAGACACACTGGTAGTTTAACTTCAAAACAGTAATAACTTCATTACAACATTGCAATAAAACACTTGATGCGGTTGTACTTACCATATACACCATACATCATTATATATATCATATACATGTAAATTACGATTTGATCAGTTTCCATGAGCTGCTAATCTGCCTCCCAGAACACTGATTTCATATGGTGCTAGAACAGGGAACATCTAGACCACCACAGGAAACCAGCTTCTGGGGGGAGTTATTCAGTGTATTTTTACTGTGTCTGAAGTCACTGAAAATGTCTTCATTCTGCCAGAAGAGGTCCCTGTCTGCAGACAGTAGGTGTGGTAGGCTATTTGTGGATTAAAGAGCAATGCGATGGCCTGGCTGAGACCGGCTTGTTACTAAAGTAGGAAGATCACAGGTTACCTTGGTCACGGGTTGGAGAGAGAGAAACTGTCCTTTCTCTCATTTCACTGTCTGCATGTCATGTCCCATTCTAAAAATTAACAGCAGAGGGCGTGGCCTGGTCACATGTATTATTCAGAAACCAAAACGGTAGTGATGAAAACCTGAACAGGGAAACAAGGAGGGTGGGGATCATGGAGAAATTCTGCATTCTAGCAATACAATGGGCAGTATTTGCTGGATACACACGAGGGTAGGTTACAGTTTACTTCAAGAGGAGTGAGGACCAGTACATGGATATTCTGAACGCTTGCACATTTAGCATTACAGTTGGCAGTATTTCCTACATTCATTCGAGAGCACAGTTTCATTGAAGAGGACAGGGGTCCAGTACAGTACCGTCGCAGCATCAGCGAAGCAGGGCAGGAAGCTTTGCGGTGGTTGGGAGGGGTCTGCCTGAGAGTAAGAGGGAGTGGAAAACAGACTGAGCTTTGTAATAAAGAGAGGAGTTGTGTGTTATATTGAGTCTACGAGTCTCAATGCAAGCATGTACATAAGGGTTGTGTTGAGAGCGTGGGCTGTCTTTCTCGGACAGTGACGATTCCACCCTACAGGGATTATGAGTCATATTGCTCTCAGATGGTCCACACACACAGCCCTGGGTGTCGACCGGTGTCATTTGGCATGGCGAGTTGACAGGGGTGAGTTTATCATGATGTTGCACGCACGCACGCACGCACGCGCACACACACACACACACACACACACACACACACACACACACACACACCATATGTTCCCTACAGGCTCTATGTACGTGTCAGAGCTCCTCAGCTAAGCAAAGTAGTTCAAACTGTCATGCAGAGAGACAGTTACAGCAATACAAAATACATGTCGATGTAAGACGAAAGCTGAAAGGCAAGCTGAAAGAACACCTTCATTACTCTGCCATCTTCTACAGACATCACAACACATGAGTAGGCCTGTCTGTGACCCGTTGTGTTTGTGTGAAAGGGCGTTGTCTCTGCATCACTTAAAGGATCATATTTCTAGAAGCAATGACTGACTAAGGCAGACAGGAATCTGAGAGAGTGGCAGAGTGGCACTTCAGAGGATGATTGCTGGGTTTGTCACAGAAAAACATCATGTGTTTTGAGTCACCAATTTGTTACTCATCACATCAGTAGTTCTCCCATCCCACTCCCCTATGTCATTTAACATATCCTGGAAACCGGCGCCTGGTCCGTAACCTGATACAGTCTAAGGAGTGGTCCTCCTGAGTGGCTCAGTTGGTAAGAGCATGGTGCTAAACACCAAGGTTGTGGGTTCAATTCCCACAGTGATCACATACACAGACTCAAAATGTATGCATTTCCTATACGGTAAGTCACATTGGACAAAAGAGTCTGCCAAGTGCCATGTACAGTATCATATTATAAATAGAAGTGGCGCTGTCCCCTAAAGATGAGGATAAAACAGTGAGTTATCCCCCTGTGCCTGAGGAGGACAGGGAGCTGTCTCAGTATGCTCTACCACAGTTCATGTTGAATTTAACGTGGCTTGGTGTGCCTCTCCAGGTTCACATCCGAGTTAATTTCCCTTCGGTTCACGCTTGGGGTAAACACACACAGCAATTATCCTTAATAACACAAGCTAGGCTATGGCCGTGGAGAGTGTGAATCTGCTGACAGAAGCGTATTCCAGGGGAATCGCCCTAGAGAAGCGGTCTGATATTCATCATGCCATGGCTACTAGGACATTATACAACAGTGTACTTACATCAACACTCCCTGTTTAAATGCACACGCACACTTTAATTCCTAACGTGGGTAAGCATTTTACTTTAAATGTAATACAGGGGATTGAAGAGGGATTAAGGAGTAAATTACTTGACTCTGTTTTCTGGATGTACACCCAAAAAAAGCTCCATGACACGACATGTGCTCCAATCACAACCTGGCTATGACTAACAAGGTCGCTACCTGGATTTCGATTCCAATCAGCATTCTAATGGCAGTTAGTCAAAAAAGCTAAGAACAAGCTCTTATCCAAATTCCTTTCAAATGTGTCTGTCTAAAACCCCCGACCTTATACTTTCCCAGAACGGACACAAAAAGCTTTACTTTATAATAATTTCAAGCAATACTCCATGTCCTCTTATCGTTTAATATGCATACAAATGTCAGCACAATTTCCCAGGCGCTACTTCCCTAAGGGATCCTGCCTCACAGTGAGAGACTTCAGGGAGTGTGTTCTGTGTTGTTGGAAGAGCAAACACTAGGGAGGGGCTGCCGTTCTGTTGTTTATTTTCAAATGACTGAGTGGGGATTTCAGTCCAGGAACCCAGTAAGGCTCTGGGTCTGGGCAGTGGGCCAGACAGGAGAAACCCATCCCTTCCCATCATCCCTCAAACCAGGATGTTATAATGTACTCCTTCGACCAGCTCCGCCTTGCTTTCTCCTATCAATGTCAACACTTCACCTGAGACGTCAGAGCGGTGGGCGCAACATGGCAACGACGCACTCCATTCTACAGGCAGAAAGCATTCACTGGGCTATCATTGTGCTGGATCACTCATAATAACATGGATTGTCACTCAGTAGATTTTCATTTCAATGGACAGCTTCAAAAGGGGACATGGTCTGAGACCACGTAAAGCAGATTGTAATGCCCATAAATGAAGATATTAGCCATCTACATAGAGATCCCTTGACATTATGAGATGCAAAAATATGCAAAATACCCACATAAATAATGGAGGAAAAGGTCAAAGTGCATTTCCTAGTACAGTATTTGATGTATGGGCCAGCCATGAGTCCTCGCCAGTACAGTAATGCATGGATGAGAGTCCTCTTCTAACTAGACAGCGTTGCTACAGTTAAGCTACACTTTACACTGAGAGAAGAGACAGTTTGTAGTTAATTAGGCTGAACCTTTGTCACCTGGGCTACAGATCAGGGACTGTACAGACAGAGGGACTGACCCTACAGATCAGGGACTGTACAGACAGAGGGACTGACCCTACAGATCAGGGACTGTACAGACAGAGGGACTGACCCTACAGATCAGGGACTATACAGACAGAGGGACTGACCCTACAGATCAGGGACTGTACAGACAGAGGGACTGACCCTACAGATCAGGGACTGTACAGACAGAGGGACCGACGATACAGATCAGGGACTATACAGACAGAGGGACTGACCCTACAGATCAGGGACTGTACAGACAGAGGGACTGACCCTACAGATCAGGGACTATACAGACAGAGGGACTGACCCTACAGATCAGGGACTGTACAGACAGAGGGACCGACGATACAGATCAGGGACTATACAGACAGAGGGACTGACCCTACAGATCAGGGACTGTACAGACAGAGGGACTGACTATACAGATCAGGGACTATACAGACAGAGGGACTGACTATACAGATCAGGGACTATACAGACAGAGGGACTGACCCTACAGATCAGGGACTATACAGACAGAGGGACTGACCCTACAGATCAGGGACTATACAGACAGAGGGACTGACCCTACAGATCAGGGACTATACAGACAGAGGGACCGACGATACAGATCAGGGACTATACAGACAGAGGGACCGACTATACAGATCAGGGACTGTACAGACAGAGGGACCGACTATACAGATCAGGGACTGTACAGACAGAGGGACCGACTATACAGATCAGGGACTGTACAGACAGAGGGACTGACCCTACAGATCAGGGACTATACAGACAGAGGGACCGACGATACAGATCAGGGACTATACAGACAGAGGGACCGACTATACAGATCAGGGACTGTACAGACAGAGGGACCGACTATACAGATCAGGGACTGTACAGACAGAGGGACCGACTATACAGATCAGGGACTGTACAGACAGAGGGACTGACCCTACAGATCAGGGACTATACAGACAGAGGGACCGACGATACAGATCAGGGACTATACAGACAGAGGGACCGACTATACAGATCAGGGACTATACAGACAGAGGGACTGACCCTACAGATCAGGGACTATACAGACAGAGGGACTGACTATACAGATCAGGGACTGTACAGACAGAGGGACCGCCTCTACAGACAGGATAGAACTGACAGAGGGACCGACTCTACAGACAGGATAGAACTGACAGAATGAGGCTCGCCACTCTGAGGAAGAGACGTAGCTATATACATGCACAGCCAATGTAGGACAAACTCCAGGTGTGATCCCCCGGCACTAACATGGGCTAGTTGGGTCTGACAGAGAAAGAGAAAGAGAAAGCTAAGCAGAGTCAAAGTGAAACTTACACACAAAAAAGGCACAGACACACACACACACACACACTCTCATACAAGAGAGAAGTAGACTGATAGTGAAACACACACACACACACAAACACACACAAACACACAGCTAAAAACATGACACCTAATAGGGTCACACAACTCTCGCACCATCTGTATGTTTATAGGGTGTGTGTGTGTATGTGTGTGTGTGTGTGTGTGTGTGTGTGTGTATGCATACGTGCGTGCGTGAGGTTACAACTGAATGAGATCATTGTTTACTCTTGAGTGGGAAATGTCTTCCAGCCAGTCTCTCTGTGGCTAAGCCTTAGCTTCTGTGAGGGTAATGTCTTCCAGCCAGTCTCTCTGTGGGTAAGCCTTAGCTTCTGTGAGGGTAATGTCTTCCAGCCAGTCTCTCTGTGGCTAAGCCTTAGCTTCTGTGAGGGTAATGTCTTCCAGCCAGTCTCTCTGTGGCTAAGCCTTAGCTTCTGTGAGGGTAATGTCTTCCAGGCAGTCTCTCTGTGGCTAAGCCTTAGCTTCTGTGAGGGTAATGTCTTCCAGCCAGTCTCTCTGTGGCTAAGCCTTTGCTTCTGTGAGACGTGTGGCGGGAGGGAGTAGCTTCACACTGCCTTACACCACAGCACATCATTCTATTGATGTCTATGAGTGTTTGGGGATACTGGTGTCTAAAGTACAGTGCATGACAGATGTTCGTGAAACCTCATACGCCCAGTTTGTTAGCAGGCTTATCAGAGAATATCGATTAAACAGTCTTTGTGGTTTGACTGCTGCATGCACTACATGTTTTCAAAGATGTACTACTACATGAACAGTTACCACGTCTATGACAAAATTAAAGACAAACCGTTATTATAAATGGATACGCTATAAATTCTGAATCTTACTGAAAACACGAGTTACTTTTCCGATTACACCATCTAAATGCCATTGAACATAATTTAACATAGTTGTTGTAACAGTGAATTTCAGTTGCATTTATACTCTAGAATATAAATGTACCATGTACACAAAGACACACTAACCTGTTAGAAAACTCCCCCTGTGAGCCACATGACGTCCAGGAGCCATCTCCATGTTGCCTGTGTTGCTGTGCTGTTCGGATGTAAGGAGAGGAGTCCATCCACCCGGCCCATCTATAAGCACATTCTATTGTTTGGTTGTAAGGAGACGAGACCACCCAGCCCATCTATAGGAACATTATGTAGCTCTCTAAGCCCTCGTGTCTGTCTCTAAACAAGCCCACAGAGAGAGTGAGGAATAGATGCTATGAACGGTAGGTTCCAGAGAGACTGTACAGCTACAGCCGCTCTTCCTCTCCTCTTTACTCTCTCTCTCTCTTTCCTCTCTCCCTCTCCTCTTTATTGTAAGTGTGAGGCTGTGAACTGCTCATCCAGACCTGAAGCAGATTAAGTCATTCTTATGCTGTGAGTCAACAGACTTTATGACACACTCCATTTCACACACACACACACACTCTTTTAGAATCACAACTGTACAAAACACACTTTTAGAATCACTTCCTGTACACTTGAAACAGAATACGACACACCCACAGTGCAGCTCTAGTGTTCACCACATGGTGGCATTGTTTGCTTTTTCTCTTCAGAGCTTGGCTGCATCTCCTCTTTAAAAATAATACTTAAAAACACATTTTAAAATAATATTGTTTCGGTGAAAGAGACAGACTCCTCATTAATGATAAATCACTCAAATCAGGGATACTTGAGATCCAATTGTACACACACACACACCACAACCCCTGTGACATTCACCATGTCCAGACCACACAGAATGGAAAATTCCCGGGAAGACGCAAGAGGAAGTAATGGTATCCAGGTGGTGACTAACAGGACAGGAATCCTGCTCCAACATTCCAATCATGTGACAGGAAACAGAACTAACGGAAGCCCTGGCTGTCAAAGACCACACACACACAGAGAGAGAGAGAGAGAGAGAGAGACCCCTCCAGCTGCACATGCTCCCTGTCGTTCCTGTGGTTTGAGTCAGCTGACCACACGCTGAGTCGCTCCCTCTCCTTCCTCTCCTCCTTTCATCTCTCCATCTCTGTGGGAGCTGAGTCACAACTACCCTTAAACCTATAACCCCTCACCCAGATCGGCCTCCATCACCACCACCATCACTCATCCCCTCCACACACCACTAACATGTGACAGAATCATCAGGTTTCAGGGATGGTTTCTTAGACAAAGATTTAAAAAATACCCATGGACTAAAAATCTATTGAAAATCTCAAAATAATCTGTGTCTGGGGCACCAGCTCTTAGAGTACAGCCACTTCTGCTCTAACTGTCAATCATCAGTGACAACCTATCAACCTCCAGTGGCAACGTCCATTGCATGGGCACTTGCTGCTCCTCCTTCCTCCTCTCCTCTCCTCTCCTCTCCTCTCCCCTCCCCTCTCCTCTCCTCTCCTCTCCTCTCCTCTCCTCTCCTCTCCTCTCCTCTCTCCTCTCCTCTCCCCCTCGGTGTGTGCGCTGACCAGCTGAGCTGCGTGCTGCCGCAGCATCGTGTAGAATGCCTGTTTGGACGTCTCCTGTCCCACAAACATTCCAAACAGTCCCCACCCTAGCCTTTTACCAGAAATCCTGACCACCCCTCCATTTCTCTGTCCGTCTAAAACACAAACCAGCTGTATTATCTGGCACCTAGCAAGGGGAACTTTCTGTTTCACACGAACGCTCACGCACACACAGTTTCACAGAAGCACTTTGCACGTGCATCTACATTAATCTGTCAAAATCAATTACATATCAAATGCACATAATTACAATGAACATTCACTGTATAATCAACAGTGCAATCAGTTTCCATAATGTTTACCCTGCCACTGAGGGCGAGACTGAGGTCACATAAACACTGGTGTTACATAAGACTTCCCCTGAGTACAAAGTACAACAAAGTACTTTGCTTTATGTTTTTTCTGTGTTTTATGTTAAATGTCAGCTCAGCACACATGCTCTATATATGTAATTATATAATAACTATGTATTCATACTATGACTCTCCCATTCCATGGAATGTCCACCACCCTTATATGTCTCCTAAAATGTTTTTATTTGGTTCTTCAATGATAGACAGAACAGAAAAGGTTCACTTGATTTTATACAAGACCAACAAAATCCAACTTATTACATGGAATGTGCATAGGCTCCATGATGAAGAAAAAATATATATGGTTCTTGAACACTTAAAGAGATTGTCAGCAGATGTGGTTTTCCTGCAAGAGCTACATTTCAAAAAAGGAGAAATTGAATATTTAAAGAGGAGCTGGGTTGGAGAGGCCTATGCTGCCACCTACTGTAGTAACAGCAGAGGTGCAGGCATCCTGATAAATAAGAATACACAATTTTCCCTTATATCCCAGCATATGGACCAAGAAGGCAGTTTTCTCATGTTAAATTGTACCTTACATGGTGAAAAATACACATTGATTTCATTGTATATCCCACCAGGGGAAAATCTGGTGTTTTTAGATAGAATTCAAGCTATATTAGATCAAATCCAGAAAGGAACTATTATTTTAGCCGGCGACCTAAATCATACATTCGATAAGATTGAGACGTAGCAACAAAAAAAGGCAAATTTCAAGGAACCTCCAAAGAGGCTGAAAAATATCATCTCTACAAATAATTTACCGGACACCTGGAGTTTACTATTCCCAACTACAAAAGACTACTACTTTTTTTCTTAAAGTAAGAAAAGCTATTCAAGAATTGACAACTTTTTTTCTAAAAAAAATGCTCTCAACAATTTACTGGGTTAAAAAATTCATGACAGTGATATTGGATCATTCTCCGGTATCATGCTTAATTACAACAACAGAAAATCCACTTAGAGACAGAATATGGAGAATGAACAGAGGCCATCTTCCAGACCCAAAACGTATTAAATACGTAAATAAAATAATGAAAACCTTTACTATTACAAAAGTAGACTGAGGACAGAGAAAAGCAGACCCCCGATATAATTTGGGATGCTTTTAAGGCATACATTTGGGGAATGCTAATCTCATACTCTGCAAAAGTTAAATCTGAGTTAGAAATTTAAATGAAATAAAAAGAAATCCCTATTTTAGAAAAAGATCAAAAATCTTTACAAGGTAAGAAGATAAAAAATTCTGAATTTAAGCAGGAATATTATATTTTTCTTTTGAAGAGAGCCAACAACTACAGGTTAAACTCAAATAAAGCATACTACTTAATGGCAAATAAAGCTGGTAAACATCTCGCAGCTCTCACAAAATGAATACACCCCCAAACCAGTTATAATTTCAAAAGATAAGGATACAAAGGCTTTAATTAGAAAACAACAACGCAATTAATGTCCATTTTAAAAGCTTCTACGAAAATCTATATAAAATCAGAATTAAACAACCTACAGCCTTAGACTCTACACCCCTGAAGCAATGATCAGCAGACAAAAAATAAAATCACAAAAAAAAACAGAGATCACCCAAATATAAATATTAGATACTGTTAAAACATTTGCACAGAGCAAAGCACCAGGAATGGACGACTTTCCATTAGAATTCTATTTAACATTCTGGGACAAAGTAGCGTCCCTATTTACACAAATGTCACTCAATTCCATGCTTCCTAGTTCCATGTATCAAACAGTTATTTCAGTGATATTAAAACCAGGAAAATCTAGAGTCCCCTGCTGATTACAGACCAATTAGTTTAATAAATTGTGACAATAAAATAATAACAAAGGTCATAAGCAATAGAATGACAAGAGTCTTACTAGACTTGATACATATCAATCAAACAGGGTTAATTAAAAATAGACACTTACAAAGAAATACAATAACATGTTTCAGTTTAATACAATATGCTAAAAAAACAAGATATAGATTTATCAATAATGGCTGTTGACGCCGAAAAGGCTTTCGACCATATTGAATGGCATTTTCTATTCAACAATCTTTTGGACATCAGAGCAATCTTGAGGGAATCCTATTTGAGTCAGAAAATGATACTCATATGATAGGTAAGATATACCAAACCTTGCAGAGAGCATATCCAACTGACAATCTCTCAGAACCCCCCCCCCGTCAGAAGAATTACAAATGGATTAAAAGTAAAATTACATTTGTAATCCATCTGTCTGCATATTTCAAGACATGGCATATGAGGGTGTAGTGAGATACCTGATTGGTTGGACGATACTTTTCTTGTCAATCATCTGGAAAAAACGCATACTTAAACTAGAAATCAACCAATCCTCCATCGTTAACACAATGGAAGGGTCAAATGCTTTATTATCTAAATGTTGAAAGTGCGTGGGCGACAGAGAGAAACAAAATGGTGCAGTTTAAGGCCATGTGGCGGAGAGTGATGCGGGCGCTGGAGATGGGGGTGTAAGCAGGTGTTTCTGGGCAGGGGTGATGTTGTGGATGTTTATGTACGTCTGTCGATTGTCGTTTGTATGTGTATGTTTTGTACTGTTAAAAAATAAATATATATATACACAGTACCAGTCAAAAGTTTGGACACCTACTCATTCAAGGGATTTTCTTTATTTTTACATTGTAGAATAATAGTGAAGACATCAAAACTATGAAATAACACATATGGAATCATGTAGTAACCAAAAAAAAAAATGATTTTATATGTGAGATTCTTCAAATAGCAACCCTTTGCCTTGAGAGCATTGCACACGCTTGGCATTCTCTCAACCAGCTTCATGAGGTAGTCACCTGGAATGCATTTCAATTAACAGGTGTGCCTTCTTAAAAGTAAATTTTAAGAAGTAAGTAAATACGTGTTCTAAAACTTTTGACCGGTAGTGTAAATATAAAATAAATACTTCCCCTGAGTGGTCTCCAGACTTCAGACAGACACACCCTTGGTAACAATCACTATGGCATGCCCTGCCACCTGCTTCTATGAAATGAGGCCCTTATATAATAGCTAATTGTATCTCTTATAGAACACAGCTATACAGCTGGAGCAGCTATACATTTACCAGTGGTGTAAAGTACTTAAGTAAAAATACTTGAAAGTACTACTTAAGTAGTTTTTTGGTGTATCTGTACTTTACTTTACTATTTATATTTTTGCCAACTTTTACTTCACTACATTCCTAAATAAACTATTCTACTTTTTACTCCATACATTTTCCCTGACACTCAAAAGTACTCATTACATTTTGAATGCAATTCACACACTTATCAAGAGAACATCCCTGGTCATCTCTACTGCCTCTGATCTGGAGAACTCACTAAACACAAATGCTTCGTATGTAAATTATGTCTGAGTGTTGGGAGTGTGCCCCTAGCTATCCGTAAATAAAAAAAACATGAAAATTGTTCCGTCTGGTTTGCTTAATATAAGGAATTTGAAATGATTTATACCTTTACTTAACTTTTGATACTTAAATATATTTTAATAATTACATTTACTTTTGATACTTTGACTTTTACTCAAGTACTATTTTACTGGGTGACTTCTACTTTTACTTGAGTCATTTTATATTAAAAAGGTATCTTTACTTTTACTCAAGTATGACAATTGGGTACTTTTTCCACCACTGACATTTACACAGGGGAACATGATACTGACACAAGGCTGTATGAACACATTCGTTAGAAAAATGTTTTTACCAAAATCTTAATCTGAAGATATAACATTCCCCAGATTCTGTTGCTACGGACACGGATGTAATTGTAATTGTATGAGTCAGTACGACATATAGCTATTGCGTACATCTTACAACATGCATCTCAAATGTGTGAATTCCTGTACCTTCCTGAGATTTTACATCTGAGTGAGCAATCGGGTCAACATGGGGGGGATTTACAATCTCTAATACAGGTTGAGTGACAGCAGTTTGCTCTGGCCTTTACAAGTAATTCACACAAAGAGAAGGTACTGTACTTCTCGCTCATGCACACACACACACACACACACAGAGTATATGGGTATGCACTTACACGGTTACATCAAACATGCACCAGTCAGAACCATGTTAGAACAAGCCACAGAAAAACAACATGTTATTCTGACCACAGCTTCCCCTCTGGGTAATAGAGTAGGGAGCAGACAGACGTCAAGTCTGGTTTTGGAGATGCAGATCACAGTTTGGTTAGTGTTTTGCTTTCCCAGTCTGCTATTAGGTGGGGAGGCCCATAAGCGGCTGTGGGAGAGTGTTTGAGGCAGAAGACACACACACACACTTAAACTTGCTCTATTAAAGACAGACAGAACTTTTACTGTGGTAATTACTGTGGTCATTACTGTCCCCCCTGCAATATTCTGGCATTGGATCCCTAACAATGAACTACCACATGATCTTCTTCTCAGAGATGCACTGGCTGGTCCTGCAGAGTGTCGATGTCACACCTCAGCAACTGAACTCCTGTTGCCAAGAGATGCAAAAGAGAAAAGGAGAGAAAATGTTGTGCTCTAAATGTGTGGTAACCACATCCCCTTCCTCCTGCTCGTACTACCCCTACTAGGCTACTGTACATCTCACTTGGCCGACCCACCTTCTCTGTCTATTTCCTGCCATCACACACACACACACACACACACTTGTAAACACAAATGGCACCAGTGTGTGTGTGTGTGTGTGTGTGTTGAGAGATGTCAGGAAATAGACAGAAGGTGGGTCGTCCAAGTGAGATGTACAACACTCAGTTATAATATCTTCTGCAATGGTTGATGGGTTCGGATATGATACATTGTTTTCATATCTCCTTCATGCTGCTTGTACTATATTGGAGGCATTGACTACCAGTCCCACTCACAAACACACAAGCCTAAAACACTCACCCAGACTTGCTGGCGGAAATATGCACTGTCAGACACTGGCAAGACAGAGACATGCCCTGATGTCTGTCACAGGAGAACTGCCAAGACTCCTACTCTCTGTAGGAGGCATGGCAAAGCATCAGTCAATGGATGCAAAAGAGAACCGTTGAGTTCACAGCTTTTTAAGCAGCAGATGAGATGAACTAGAGTTGACTGAGGAACGAGTCAAACTGACTCATAGTCCTTTAGCTTTTAAAAAAACAGGCCAATGCAGCACAGCTCGGCTCACTAGCGTGACAAGAGTTTAAGAAAGAGGGCCCTCTCCTGGTGACAGAGCATGGTGCAGTCAAGTACCACAGCACATTTTCTTTAAAATCGGTAAAAACGGGGTGGACATTGAATAAAATCTATACCAGGCCGTAAAGGCACGGATGGCCAGACATAATTTTAGCAAGCTGCTATACATTTTGGACACTTCAGGTTCACCTGAAGGAACAATTACTATAGAGCCTATAGAAGTAGTCCATGGAGAATAAGAGCACTTCCTCCCAGCTGCCCACTGCACTGAGGCTAGGAAACATTATCACCACCGATAAATCTACAATAATCGAGAATTTCAACAAGCATTTTGCTACAGCTGGCCATGCTTTCCATCTGGCTACCACTAACCCGGCCACCAACTCTGCACCCTCTGCTGCAACTTGCCCATGCCCCCCCCGCTTCTCCTTCACACAAATTCAGACAGCTGATGTTTTGAAAGCGCTGCAAAATCTGGACCCCTACAAATCAGCTGGGCTAGACAATCTGGACCCTTTCTTTCTAAAACTAGCCGCCGAAATTGTCGCAACCCCTATTACTAGTCTGTTCAACCTCTCTTTCATAACGTCTGAGATCCCCAGAGATTGGAAAGCTGCCGCGGTCATCCCCCTCTTCAAAGGGGGTGACACTCTAGATCCAAACTGCTACAGACCTATATCCATCCTGCCCTGCCTTTCGAAAGTATTTGAAAGCCAAGTTAACAAACAGATCACCGACCATTTCGAATACCACCGTACCTTCTCCGCTATGCAATCCGGTTTCCGAGCTGGTCACGGGTGCACTTCAGCCACGCTCAAGGTCCTAAACGATATTATAACCGCGATTGATAATAGACAGTACTGTGCAGCCGTCTTCATCGACCTGGCCAAGGCTTTCGACTCTGTCAACCACCGCATTCTTATTGGCAGACTAAATAGCCTTGGTTTCTCAAATGACTGCCTCGCCTGGTTCACCAACTACTTCTCAGATAGAGTTCAGTGTGTCAAATCGGAGGGCCTGTTGTCTGGACCTATGGCAGTCTCTATGGGGGTGCCACAGGGTTCAATTCTTGGGCCGACACTTTTCTCTGTGTATATCAATGATGTCGCTCTTGCTGCTGGTGACTCTCAGATCCACCTCTACGCAGACGACACCATTTTGTAAACATCTGGCCCTTCATTGGACACTGTGTTAACAAACCTCCAAACGAGCTTCAATGCCATACAACAATCCTTCAGTAGCCTCCAACTGCTCTTAAACACTAGTAAAACTAAATGCATGCTTTTCAATCGAACGCTGCTGGCACCCGCCCACCCGACTAGAATCACCACTCTCGACGGGTCTGACCTAGAGTATGTGGACAACTACAAATACCTAGGTGTCTGGTTAGACTGTAAACTCAACTTCCAGACTCACATAAAGAATCTCCAATCCAAAGTTAAATCTAGAATCGGCTTCCTATTTCGCAACAAAGCCTCCTTCACTCATGCTGCCAAACATGCCCTCGTAAAACTGACTATCCTACCGATCCTTGACTTCGGCGATGTCATTTACAAAATAGCCTCCAACACTCTACTCAGCAAATTGGATGTAGTCTATCACAGTGCCATCCGTTTTGTCTCCAAAGCCCCATACACTACCCACCACTGTGACCTGTACGCTCTTGTTGGCTGGTCCTCACTACATGTTCGCCGTCAAACCCACTGGCTCCAGGCCATCTATAAATCACTGCTAGGCAAATCCCCGCCTTATCTTAGCTCATTGGTCACCATAGCAGCACCCACCCGTAGTCTGCGCTCCAGCAGGTATATCTCACTGGTCATTCCCAAAGCCAACACCTCCTTTGGCCGCCATTCCTTCCAGTTCTCTGCTGCCAATGACTGGAACGAATTGCAAAAATCTCTGAAGCTGGAGACTCTTATCTCCCTCAATAACTTTAAGCATCAGTTGTCAGAGCACCTTACCGATCACTGCACCTGTACACAGCCCATCTGAAATTAGCCCACCCAACTACCTCATCCCCATATTGTTATTTATTTTGCTCTTTTGCACCCCAGTATCTCTATTTGCACATAATCTCTTGCACATCTAGCATTCCAGTGTTAATACTATTGTAATTATTCTGCACTATAGCCTATTTATTGCCTTACCTCCATAACTTGCTACATTTGCACACACTGTATATATATTTTCTGTTGTATTTTTGACTTTATGTTTTTTACCCCATATGTAACTCTGTGTTGTTTTTATTGCACTACTTTGCTTTATCTTGGCCAGGTCGCAGTTGTAAATGAGAACCTGTTCTCAACTGGCTTACCTGGTTAAATAAAGGTGAAAAAAAACAAAAAAAAAACAAAACAAAAAAAACAAACATACTTTGGCCTCTCCTGGAATCATGGCATTCTCCTGCAAATCTCTCACCGGAGTAGAAAACTGTGTGTTTGAGGATGATAATTTATCAGGTCATCCACTGAGGAGTTGCGTGCATCAAATAGCAGAGGGATCCACAAGTTATTTACGCTTTAATTACGACTTCACGTTCATGTATTGATAGATTAAGATATTAACCTCCTGGTTATTCCGAATACTTCAGCCCTGGATTTGTATCTGCGCAACATGATGGGGAATGCGGACGTTGGGCAATGCCCCAAGTGTCAGACCCATGTGGCAGGTGATGAAAACATCCTCCCTTTGGCAACAAAAACATGGCGCAGCATCAATTCCGCTAGTCACACTAGTCTATAAAAACAATTCTATAGACTATTTAATAAAACAAACAAAGAAACATTAGGCTATATCGTTGGCCACTGACATTGTAGCTACAATAAAAGATATAGAATATATTAGCCTAGCCTACTTAGAATCTGCATAATAAAACACCACACTTCAGCATCAAATCATCCAACTGCGATACAGTAAATAATTGTACTTACATAATTGAAATTAAGATAAAATAAATGGCAAACTTGCATGTACAAGCAAATGGCGAAGCTTCAGTGCAGGTGTCTGTCTCCCCGCCATGCAGATGAAGCGAGGAAGGTTCGTTCCGTGCGCTCGCTTTGACCGATGTTTTTGTGGTCCGTTGCGCACTTTGCTTTTCCGTATATATACTGTCATTGTACCCATGTGATAATGTGCGTCTTCTCTCTGTGGAAACTTAAGGGAACTCCGAAGTGGTCAAGTAGAAATCCGACATGCAACAGGTAGGTAGGCCTACAGTTAAGTATGTACCCGGATCGCCCGATCTCCGCATGCTGCAGTATTCCAAAAAGGTGCGCAATCAAATGGCCAAAACAGGAGCGCAGTAGACTATACGCAGAGTGATAGGTATCACAAGACGATACATTTCCACACACGTAGGCTACACTGGATGTGATAAAGTTAAAACAATAACCGTTTAAAGAGTAACCCTTTGGGTATGTTGTTTACTTGTTAAACTCTAAGTGCGCAATTCGAACCTATTCTAACCTATTGAAAGCATGTCCACAGGTGGGCAGTGCTATTTAAATAAAGCGAACATTCTATTTCCAATAATCATTCTAATAGCTTAACCGATATAAATTCCAATCTGAAGGCTGACTGGGGTTTCACAACAATTTATTGAGATCAGAAGAACTCCCGTTCACACCCTCCATGAAAAATGTGCCAAATGTGTCTTGGTTTGGTCTGTGGCGACCAAGTGTGAGCGTCTGTCCCAAATGACACACTATGCACTACTTTTGCACTAGTTTTGGCCAGAGCCCTATGGACCCTATAGTCTAAAGTAGTGCACTTCATAGGGTATAGGATGTCATTTGGGACGAACAGCAGTTTCCACCCCCATATCTGTTTGTATGTTATAACAATAAACATTACATTATTTTTTTGCATTGGCAACATTTGTGTTTTGATAGGACATTAAGGCATAGGTGCAGATTAACTCAACAAACAAACAATGCACAATATATTTCACAACTAGGCCATTCCATTATGTTTCATACTGCTGTCAATGGCAAAACCTTAATTCCAATATTTCCATTGGTGGATATATATGATGCATTTTATGTCCAGTCAGGGATTAGATGTGTCGCATTTCCTGTTCCATTTCCTGTCATAGTGTAGTCATGGTAACAATGTCCATTTTCAGTCATAGTGTAGTGTAGGCCTATATGTTGCATTTCCTGTCAGTGTAGTCATGGTAACAATGTCCATTTTCGGTCATAGTGTAGTGTATATGTTGCATTTCCTGTCAGTGTAGTCATGGTAACAATGTCAATTTTCATTCATAGTGTAGTGTATGTGTTGCATTTCCTGTTCCATTTCCTGTCATAGTGTAGTCATGGTAACAATGTCCATTTCCTGTCATAGTGTAGTGCTAGTAGCACTGTCCATTTGTGTAACCCAATAACCATATTGTGCGCTTTCTTCACTTTCGGACCCAATCTCTCACACCATTTGACATCAGTACCAGCTAAGACAGTACCAGTCTCTAGCCTTTACTGGGTCACAACATGGTCTCATCATTCTACCTCTGACCCTCTCGGGGGGTTAATACAGATACCATGGATGGGAGGAAGGGATGGTGGAGCAGGAGTGTCTCCAGCTGTGGTGGTCATGGCCTCAGAACAGTTCAACTGGCTTTGGTGTGTCTTGATGGCTGATGGCGTCCGGCTCCTGTCCCTATGGTTAAACAGTAATGCCATTGGTGAAAAATGACTATTTTAACCTCCAGTGCGCTTAGTCTGAAAAACAAAGAAGAAGAAAGGACTAAAATTTCAGCTCACAAGCTGCGTGTGTGTGTGTTAGAGAAAGAAATAAAGATGTGTGTGAGACCTTGTGGTTGTCCACACACTGCATGTATAGGTTGGCGATGCCAGAGCAGGCGAGGGTCTGTCCAGTGTTCTCCCTATAGCACTTCAGGATCCGACTCTGCAGGTCACCGCACACTGGCTTGATGTCAACACGCCTGGGAACAGAGAGAGATGACACACACATCCTACTGTACCATCTTCTGCCCAGTCAAGACAGTTCACAGAAAGATAGTTTTTGTCAAACAGAATGTGTTCTCAATAACCTACCTGGTTAAATAGTAAAGGTAAGAAAAACCGTATTAGCCTATGGCCCAGTGTGATGATTAGCAATGAGGGGGAAAAATAGATAGTTACATATTGCAATATGATTTTTGGATGATATTATAAATCGATACTTGACTCCAAGTATTGATTTTTATTTTATTTTTTGTTAGGTAGCATTAGCTAGCGGTAGTCAGCTGTCGGCTGTACCTCCGACAAAACGCTGGTCTTTTTCATCCTATAGCTTGTTCTCCATCTTCTTTTTAAATAGTAATCCAACATGTTTTTAGCACTTTTATTTCCATGACTGATCAAAACTAATGCTGTCATGCTCTCTTGCAGACTTTTGTGAGCAATATGTAGGGCTGTGACTGGCCAGTCAAATTACCATGGTAAGAACCGTTCTAATAATTTATATAAAATAAAATAAACAGATGCACATTTTCTCCTTTCCTCCACTCCTGACTGCATGTGATGCCATATAAATATAATGAATAGAACGGGTGTCCGAATTCAAGTCAATGATGGCATAATGGGTGGACTGGCGGCCATTGCGAGTGTACCAATAGGAGCAAAGAAGGAAGTAAAAGCAGGAAGTGTACCCATCAATATGTGCTGTGATTTGTTGATTCAACTCAACTGACATTTTAAAAAATACATTCCATTGCATGAGCCACATCAGTTAAAATCATTTGAATTAACATTCTCCATTACCATGGAAATTATTGCATCACAATACCAGACAGTCATTGAACCCATGAGTTTACCAGTCAAATTGCCAGGGTTAGAGTTTCCAAGCCCATTCTATTCATCGTTTACTACAACACCTTGCTTGGTTCAGCAAGGGGCAACACAGTTTCATTACATTGTTAAGAGTCCATATTATTGCAGAAACGGACTCAACCGCACGAATGCCCGGCCGTCCGGTCTTCAGTCAGCTGTTTGTTCGGTTATAACCGTTATTTTATTTTCATGTCAGTCTTCATCCATAACCGTCGGTTACACGGTTATTGTGCCAGCCCTAGCAATGTTTGGAACATCAAATTGCAATACAAATAGAATCGTGAGAATTGCAATACAAATCGTATGGGCACCTAAGTATAGTAATAAAATCGTATTGTGAGGTCCCTGGTAATTCCCAGCCCTAATAACGATGATACTCACTTGAAGGTGTTGTGAACGTCCTCTTTGCCCTTCTTGAAGTTCTCTGTGGTGACTTTGAAGAACTGAGCACTCTTAACGAGGGGAACAACACATGGCACATCAACACAACAGCTGCTGGACTGTTGACAAGCTGTAGGACACTGGTATGACTGTGCCAACTGAGCTGTCATGCATTGTAGGTGGTGTGTCAGTATTAAGATGCAATGCAGCGTGCACAGTAATTTTGACCTGAAGAAGATCCTTTTTGGATCGAAACATTCTCAATAAAGGTGGCATTTGGGAGCATATTCAGTGTGTGGGCCTCTGTTCTTTTCTAGTATTCTTCCTTAGTCCAGCAACTACGTTTTTTAAGGATATTCATATGACCACAAACCTTTCTACAGTGTGTACAGTAATAACACAATATGACAGGAATAACAATGACAACGGTGGTAGGCCGTCATTGTAAATAACAATTTGTTCTTAACTGACTTGCCTAGTTAAATAAAAGGTTACATTTTTAAAATAACAGAGGCTATGGCTGTGTGTGACTTGTGTGTGACATTTGTATGTCAGAGAGTGTGTGTGTGTGTGTCATGTACCTTCTCTTCCAGCTTGAAGACCTGTTCCCTGAAGAGTGTGTCTTGTTTCTTCACCTGGTACTCTTTCTCCTCCAGTTTGTGGGCCTGAGGAGGACAGAGAGAAGACCTTTACATAACGGAGCATAAAAGCAATTTCTTCTTTCCTACTAAATGACAGCCTGAGCGAGATGACAATGAAAATCAAATAGAACTAGCTTTTAGTTAAAGAAGTGAATAGATAATCTTCAAGGCATGCATGAAGTAAGATCACTCCCTTATCTTACCTTAAGCTCTATCCACTGAAACAAGGTAGCAGAACAACAAGGAAGATGAAGAAAGAGAAGTGAGAAATATGATATTTACAGGTCAAAGGGGAAACCTCCAAGATGCAGCGTCATGCCATCCCCTTTCATAGCAGAGGCAAACGCAACAAACCATCCTTTTGGGATCTGTTCTGAACTCAACTTGCCAGCCTGGCAGTCAGGCTTGAAGACGTAGCTCTGTTCTGAACTGACCAGTGCTCTGTCCACAAATCTGGGTGAGCTGTATGGGCCAGCTGCAGCCAAGCTCATTAGTGGTGGCAGTTGGTTAGGAGCGGTACCTTTGCCTGTTTCCCGGGGCAAATCACCTGGCTCACCCTAAGAGGACACACCAAGATCTCATGCCAACAGAATAGGAGCAATCCAGCATGCCAAACACAAGCAGTCATGCACAAAATATTACCAACATCAGCCAGACCTTTTATGGAAACAGCTAAACACTTACTTGCAAGGCCTTCGCAAGCATTTTAGACAGAATGAAAAGAATGATCAATAAATGCAAATACTCTATAACATTAGTCATGACCAGACAGAAAGTATACAAAAGGCAAACCTCATACAATATTTCAAAGAACAGAACAGAAAATACCTTTTAGTGAACACAATTAGTGACAATTGGCTAGGTAGTTCTGGTTAAGTTGACAGACCAGTCTGACTGTACTTAGTTAGCATTTCAGGCATTTCTTAAGACTTAGATTCAGACGGACGCGCGCATGCATCCACCACTGCATCTTACGTAGAGCTGGGCCATGAGTCTCTCATCCTCTGTGGTCATGCGTTCCTTGGCGATGGCCACCATCAGGTTCTCTCCCTGGGCTGCCTTCTCCAGATCCAGGATCTTCTTAACCTCCTCCTGGATCTGGACCTGAGCTATAGCCTGTGCCTGTGCTCTGGCTTGGGCCTTCACCTCATACAACCTGTAGATAGACAGAGAGAGACAGAAGTTCAGGCCTGCCCATGTCCCTAAAAAGGCTATTCCTAGGACCACTTTGAAAACATTCTGGATCGTTTTACCGGACCAAGATTAAGCCTTTTACTAAAAGGCATTGTCAAATGAGATATTCCATTGAGCTTGTGTTTTAGTCCAGGACTAGGCTCAATCTGTGTCTGGGAAACTATGATCTTCATTGGTCTCCTCACTGTTTCTCAAACTCCTGCTGCTTCAGTTTCATCTCCTCTTGCAGGCCCTTCGTTAGCTCAGCTTGGATCTGCCTCCTCAGCACTTCTTCATCTAGCACTAAACCAGAAAAGAGGGACACATTTCATGTGAGAGGTTTGTGTAAAATCAACAATGCTCTACTTATCAAATAATCTGAGTTGTCTGAAAGGTCTATATTGAATTCTGAAGTGTATGAGTCAAGCAAAGCACACACTTATGCATCATGATGCAGTTGAAGTCGGAAGCACTTAGGTCGGAATGCACTTAGGTTGGAGTCATTAAAACTTGTTTTTCAACCACTCCACAAATGTCTTGTTAACAAACTATAGTTTTGGCAAGTCTGTTAGGACATCTACTTTGTGCATGACACAAGTAATTTTTCAAACAATTGTTTACAGACAGATTATTTCACTTATAATCCACTGTATCACAATTCCAGTGGGTCAGAAGTTTACATACACTAAGTTGACTGTGCCTTTAAACAGCTTGGAAAATTCCAGAAAATGATGTCATGGCTTTAGAAGCTTCTGATAGGCTAATTGACATCATTTGAGTCAATTGGAGGTGTACCTGTGGATGTATTTCAAGGCCTACCTTCAAACTGAGTGCCTCTTTGCTTGACATAATGGGAAAATCAAAAGCAATCAGTCAAGACCTCAGAAAAGACAATTGTAGACCTCCAAGTCTGGTTCATCCTTGGGAGCAAACGTCTGAAGGTACCACGTTCACCTGTACAAACAATAGTACGCAAGTATAACCACCATGGGACCACGCAGCCGTCATACCGCTCAGGAAGGAGACGCGTTCTGTCTCCTAGAGATGAACGTACTTTGGTGCGAAAAGTGCAAATCAATCCCAGAACAACAGCAAAGGACCTTGTGAAGATGCTGAAGGAAACAGGTACTAAAGTATCTATATCCACAGTAAAACAAGTCCTATATCGACATAACCTGAAAGGCCGCTCAGCAAGGAAGAAGCCACTGCTCCAAAACCGCCATAAAAAAGACAGACTACGGTTTGCAACTGCACATGGGGACAAAGATCTTACTTTTTGGAGAAATGTCCTCTGGTCTGATGAAACAAAAATAGAACTGTTTGGCCATAATGACCATCGTTATGTTTGGAGGAAAAAGGGGTATGCTTGCAAGCCGAAGAACACCATCCCAACCATGAAGCTCGGGGGAGGCAGCATCATGCTGTGGGGGTGCTTTGCTGCAGGAGGGACTGGTGCACTTCACAAAATAGATTGCATCATGAGGAAGGAAAATTATGTGGATATATTGAAGCAACATCTCAAGACATCAGTCAGGAAGTTAAAGCTTGGTCGCAAATGGGTCTTCCAAATGGACAATGACCCCAAGCATACTTCCAAAGTTGTGGCAAAATGGCTTAAGGACAACAAAGTAAAGGTATTGGAGTGGCCATCACAAAGCCCTGACCTCAATCCTATAGAAAATTGGTGGGTAGAACAGAAAAAGCGTGTGCGAGCAAGGAGGCCTACAAACCTGACACAGTTACACCAGCTCTGTCAGGAGGAATGGGCCAAAATTCACCCAACTTATTGTGGGAAGCTTGTGGAAGGCTACCCAAAACGTTTGACCCAACAATTTAAAGGCAATGCTACCAAATACTAATTGAGTGTATGTAAACTTCTGACCCACTGGGAATGTGATGAATGAAATAAAAGCTGAAATAAATCATTCTCTCTACTATTATTCTGACATTTCACATTCTTAAAATAAAGTGGTGATCCTAACTGACCTAAGACAGGGAATTTTTACTAGGATTAAATGTCAGGAATTGTGAAAAACTGAGTTCAAATGTATTTGGCTAAAGTGTATCTAAACTTCCGACTTCAACTGTATATCTCTGTCTCCATTTATGTCATTGTTGCATGGGGTGCACATGGTCAACAACAACTATATACGCTTGAATTATTGCAGCCAATAAGGAATACATCATTACTACATTATTACACACCAATAACACAAATCAATACAACTTAGATGAGAGAAAGCAGACTCACCTGCTGGAGGTTGTGGTGGGATCACAGTGGGGATCACAACGGGAGCCACAATTGGAACAGCCACATCTTCAATGAGGGGGGGTAGTGGAATGCTGACCATAGGTTCTACTGGGGCAGGGAGGGGAGTAGGGGGAGCCATGGGCTCTTCTACATGGGGAGGGAGATCAGCTGGTTTGCTAGCAGCCGATACAGTAGACAGGGTGGCCAGCTCCATGGATGGACAAGGTGCTGGAGGGAGCTCCTCCATGACAGGCTCTGGGATGGGTGCTGGAGGGAGCTCCTCCATGACAGGCTCTGGGATAGGTGCTGGAGGGAGCTCCTCCATGACAGGCTCTGGGATAGGTGCTAGGACTGGGGCAGGTGGGGTTGGAGCTACAGGTTTTGCAGCAGGGAGAGGAGTGGAGACAGGTTGGGGCTCTACAGGTGGAGGTGTGGGTAGGACAACCTCTTCAACAACAGGTGGTGGCGTATTGGTGACAGGTTCCACAACAGGTGTAGGAAGATCAACTGGTTCAACCACTGGAGGCAAGACTGTAGTTTCAATTACTGAAGGTAGGACTGTAGGTTCAACAGGTGGAGACATGACTACAGGTCCTACAGGTGTAGACAGAACTACAGGTTCTACAAGGGTAGGCAGCACTACAGGTTCTACAAGGGTAGGCAGCACTACAGCTTCCACAGATGGGTGTAGAGGGGTAGCTAGGCACTCGGGTTCAACCACTGGAGGCAGGACTACCAGTTCTGCGAGGGTAGGTGGTGCCACATCCTCAACCACCACTGGAGGCAGGACTACCGGTTCTGAGAGGGTAGGTGGTGCCACATCCTCAACCACCACTGGAGGCAGGACTACCGGTTCTGCGAGGGTAGGTGGTGCCACATCCTCAACCACCACTGGAGGCAGCACAATAGCTTCAACAGGTGAAGGGGCAGGGGTAGGAGGGTCTACCTGTTCTACAGGGAGATGTAGGACAACAGATTCAACCACTGGAGGCAGCACAATTGGTTCCACAGCTGGAGGAGGGGTAGCTAGAACCACAGGTTTCACAGGTTTAGGTGGTACTACGGGTTCTATAGGGACAAGTGAGATAATAGGTTCAGCCAGTGTCGGCAGAACTACAGGTTCCTCGGGGGTAGGGGTACATAGGAGTAAAGCTACTGGCTCTTCTATTGGTGGAGATGCAGCCAAAGGTAGCACTATAGGTTCTAAAGGCACCAGAGGACGTATGGGTTCTACCGCTTGAGGAAGCACTTCAGTGTCTACAGGTGGAGGTGGAGCAATAGATTCAACAGCTGGAGGTAGGACTATCGGTTCCTTAGGTGGAGGGGGAGGTGTGGGTAGGGCCGCAGGTGGAGGGGGAGGTGTGGGTAGGGCCGCAGGTGGAGGGGGAGGTGTGGGTAGGGCCGCAGGTGGAGGGGGAGGTGTGGGTAGGGCCACAGGTGGAGGGGGAGGTGTGGGTAGGGCCACAGGTGGAGGGGGAGGTGTGGGTAGGGCCACAGGTGGAGGGGGAGGTGTGGGTAGGGCTGCAGGTGGAGGGGAAGGTGTGGGTAGGGCCGCAGGTGGAGGGGGAGGTGTGGGTAGGGCTGCAGGTGGAGGGGGAGGTGTGGGTAGGGCCGCAGGTGGAGGGGAAGGTGTGGGTAGGGCTGCAGGTGGAGGGGGAGCAGAGACAAATGTGACAGGAGGAGGTGGAGTGAGCTTTACTGGCTGAACAGGGGGAGACGGAGGTGTTGGTAGGACCGCAGGTGGAGGGGCTGTGGTTGGAGCTGGTTCCAAAGTGGGGGCCAAATGTTCGACTGTGGGGGCCGGCGTGGACAGAGGGACCACAGGTTCTGTCAAGAGCGTGGAAGCAGGTCCATTCTGCTGTGAGCGAGGATGGACCATCTTCTGGGCCTGACGCTCTTCTCTCATTCGATTGATTACTTTATCTGTCAGCTGTCATGGAAAGAAGGAAAAAGGTCAACAACCATCAGGCATAACATGTTTCTAGAACCACAGCACTAGACTGTACTAAAGATAATACAATTCGATTTTTGTGCCATGTAAATCAACTAACACTGATAGCTTTCAATGGAGTAGCACCCCATCATTCATATGAAGAGGAGACGCCGTTACAGAGGTCGATGAACCGGATGCCTGGAGAATAAACTGGATGAGCTCCATTCGAGACTATCCTATTAATGGGACATTAAGAACTAATATCCTGTGTTTCACCAAGTTGTGGCTGAACAAGGACATGGATAATATAGAGTTAGCTGGGTTTCCCGTGCATCAGCAGGACAGAACAGCAGCCTCTGGTAAGATCAGGGGGGGGGGGGGTGGTGTGTATCTCTTTGTCAACAAAGACTGGTGCGCAATCTCTAATATTAAGGAAGTCTCGAGGCTCTGCTCGCCTGAGTTAGAATACCTCATGATAAGTTGTAGACCATAATATTTACCAAGAGAGATTTCATCTATATTCTTCATAGCTGTCTATTTACCACCACGAACCGATGCTGGCACTAAGACCGCACTCAACGAGCTGTATAAGGACATAAGCAAACAGGAAAATGCTCATCCAGAGGCAGCGCTTCTAGTGGCCAGGGACTTTAATGCAGGAAAACTGCAATCCGTTTGACCACATTTCTACCAGCATGTCACATGTGCAGATACAGGGGGGAAAAAAACTCTAGATCACCTTTACTCCACACACAGAGATGCGCACAAAGCTCTCCTTCACCCTCCATTTGGTCAATCTGACCATAACTCTATCCTCCTGATTCCTGTTTACAAGCAAAAACTCAAAAGTACCAGTGCGGAAGTGCCAATACGGAAGTGGTCCGATGAAGCGGATTCTAAACTACAGGACTGTTTCACTAGCACAGACTGGAATATGTTCCGGGATTCAGCCGATGGCATTGACGAGTTTAACACATCAGTCACCAGCTTCATTAATAAGTGCATCAACAAAGTCATCCCCATAGTGACCGTACGTACGTACGTACATATCCCAACCAGAAGCCATAGATTACAGGCAACATCTGCACTGATCTAAAGGCTAGAGCTGCTACTTTCAAGGAGCGGGACACTAATCCGGACTCTTATAAGAAATCCCGCTACACCTTCCGACGAACCGTCAAACAGGCAAAGCATCAATACAGGACTAAGATCCAATCCTACTACACCGGCTCTGATGCTCGTCGGTTGTGGCAAAACTTGCAAACTATCACGGATTACAAAGGGAAACCCAGCCGCGAGCTGCCCAGTGACGCGAGCCTACCAGACGAGCTAAATGCCTTATATGCTCGCTTCGAGGCAAGCAACACTGAACCATGCATGAGAGCACCAGCTGTTCCGGACGACTGTGCTTGATCACGCTCGCCGTAGCCGATGTGAGTAAGACCTTTAAACAGGTTCATATTCACAGACAGATTACTAGGACTCAGAGCATGCACTGACCAACTACCTCCCAGTAGCACTCACATCTGTAGCCATGAAATGCTTTGAAAGGCTGGTCATGGCTCACATCAACACCATCCTCGCAGAAACCCTGGACCCACTCCAATTCACATACCGTCCCAACAGATAGCGCAATCTCTATTGCACTCCACAATGCCCTTTCCCACCTGGACAAAATAAAACACCTACATGACCAAAAGTATGTGGACATCTCATTCCAAAATCATGGGCATTAATATGGAGTTGGTCCCCTTTGCTGCTATAACAGCCTCCACTCTTTTGGGAAGGCTTTCCACTAGATGTTGGAACATTGCTGCGGGGACTTGCTTCCATTAAGCCACTAGAGCATTAGTGAGGTCGGGCACTGATGTTGGGCGACTAGGCCTGGCTCGCAATCGGCGTTCCAATTCATCCCAAAGGTGTTCGATGAGGTTGAGGTCAGGGCTCTGTGCAGGTCAGTCAAGTTATTCCACATTGATCTAGACAAACCATTTCTGTACGGACCTAGCTTTGTGCACGGGGGCATTGTCATGCTGGAACAGGAAAGGGCCTTCCCCAAACTGTTGCCACAAAGTTGGAAGTACAGAATCGTCTAGAATGTCATTGTATGCTGTAGCGTTAAGATTTCCCTTCACTTGAACTAAGGGGCCTAGCCCGAACCACGAAAAACAGCCCCAGACCATTATTCCTCCTCCACCAAACTTTCCAGTTGGCACTATGCATTCGGGCAGGTTCTCCTGGCATTCGCCAAACCCAGATTCATCCGTCAGACTGCCAGATGGTGAAGCGTGATTCATCACTCCAGAGAACGTGTTTCCACTGCTCCAGAGTCCAATGGCGGCGCACTTTACACCACTACAGCGACGCTTAGCATTGCGCATGGTGATCTTAGGCTTGTGTGCGGCTGCTCGGCCATGGAAACCCACTTCATGAAGCTCCTGATGTTGCTTCCAGAGGCAGTTTGGAACTCGGTAGTGAGTGTTGCAACTGAGGACAGACCATTTTTACGCGCGCTTCAGCACTCGTTGGTACCGTTCTGTGGGCTTGTGTGTCCTACCACTTCGCGGCTGAGCCATTGTTGCTCCTAGTTGTTTCCACTTCACAATAACAGCACTTACAGTTGACCGGGGAAGCTCTAGCAGGGCAGAAATTTGACTAAATGACTTGTTGGAAAGGTGGAAACTTATGACGGTGCCACGTTGAAAGTCATTGAGCTCTTCAGTAAGGCCATTCTACTGCCAATGTTTGTCTATGGAGATTGCATGGCTGTGTGCTCGATTTTATACACCTGCCAGCAACGGGTGTGGCTGAAATAGCCGAATCCACTAATTTGAAGTGGCATCCATATACTTTTGTATATATAGTGTATGTGAGAATGCGGTTCATTGACTACAGCTCAGTGTTCAACACCACAGTGCCCTCCAAGCTCATCACTAAGCTAAGAACCCTGGGACGAGCCGCCCCCAGGTGGTGAGGGTAGGCAACAACACATCCGCCACGCTGATCCTCAACATGGGGACCCCTCAGGGGTACGTGCTGTTGTGGAAAATTAAAAATGATTCCACCACAGTGCTTAGTCCCCTCCTGTACTCCCTGTTCACCCATGGCTGCGTGGCTACGACAGTGGTAGGCCTGATCACAGACGACAATGAGACAGCCTATAGGGAGTAGGTCAGAGACCTGGCAGTGTGGTGCCAGGACAATAACCTCTCCCTCAACGTGAGCAAGACAAAGGAGCTGATAGTGGACTACAGGAAAAGGAGGGCCGAGCACGCCCCCATTCACATCGACAGGGCTGTAGTGTAGCGGGTCGAGAGCTTCAAGTTCCTTGGTGTCCACATCACTAAGGACCTATCATGGTCCAAACACATCAACACAGTCTTGAAGAGGGTACGACAACGTCTATTCCCCCTCAGGAGGCAGAAAATATTTGGCATCGGACCTCACATCCTCAAAAAGTTATACAGCTGCACCATCGAGAACATCCTGACTGGTTGCGTCACCGCTTGGTATGGCAACTGCTCGGCATCCGACTGCAAGGCGATACAGATGGTAGTGCGTATGGCCCAGTACATTACTGGGGCCGAGCTTCCAGGCGGTGTCAGAGGAAGGCCCTAAAAATTGTCCGACTCCAGCCACCAAAGGCATAGACTGTTCTCTCTGCTACTGCACGGCAAGCGGTACCGGAGCACCAAGTCTGGGACCAAAAGGCTCCTTAACAGCTTCTACCCCCAAGCCATAAGACAGAACAGTTAATCAAATGGTAACCCGGACTATTTACATTGACCCCCTTATTTTATAATTTTTTGCACCAACTCTCTTGCACAGGCTCGATGTACACTTACTGGACTCTAACCACACCCACACCTTCACATATGCTTCTGCTACTCTCTGTTTATCATCTATGCATAGTCACTTTACCCCTACCTACATATTAAGTCCCCTGTGGCTCAGTTGGTAGTGCATGGCGCTTGCAACGCCAGGGTTGTGGGTTCGTTTCCCACGGGGGGCCAGTATGAAAATGTATGCACTCACTAACTGTAAGTCGTTCTGGATAAGAGCGTCTGCTAAATGACTAAAATGTAAATATTACCTCAATTACCTCGACATTAACTCAATTAACTCTGCATTGTTGGTTACGGGCTCCAAAGTAAGCATTTCACGGTAACGTCTACACCTGTTGTATTCTGTGCATGTGACAAATACAATTTGATTTGCAACTACAGTTATACTGCACTGTAACTGCGGGGGGGGGCGGCGGCGGACTTTTTCCCAAATGATTAAAGGCCTGGGCAATTTGGGGGGCGTAGCAGCATACTGTGTTCAAATCAAATAGTTGTGCAATGTGTAAAGGCTGGCTGTTTGCCTGCTTATGAAAATACATAGATTTTGATTTTCTTGAAAAGTGAACGTACTGATCAGACTGTTGGTAGAAGCCTATACATCAATGTTTTTCACGAATTTGGTGCGTTTCAGTATTTTGGCATTATATCGACATTCGACAAAAACTAATGGAACATAACCGTATCATTTCAGTGATGTTTCAGTTTAGTGTCGCTAATGACTAAGCGCGCGTAACATTGTTGCATGTTTTTGTGTTACAGAAACTTTGTATCTCGTTGCTCACTCACCCTAATGCCCTTCACAAATGTAACGTGGTCGCCTTCGTTTTCATACGACACGTGGCTGCTGCTGTTGCCTCCCATGCTTTCCGTACAGACAGAGTGCCTAAATGTTATTGAGAAATTTGCAGGTAGGTTTGGTGTAAATCTTGAGCCACAACGTGGGTTTTTGGACCGAGACCACACAGCCCAGTTTAATCTCACAGTTTGGATACAAACACAACGGCAATTGCCTGCCCCCTGAGTTATGTTTATTGGTCATTTCTATTGGCTGAGAAAAGGCGTCTTGAACAAGACCCCTCTCCATTGGTCTCCATTTTCACGGAAACTATGATGTAAGAAGTACAATATGTCCCATTATCAGGGACTCATGCTATGGAAATATACGTACAGAGAAATGTAATGTAAAGAAACTATACAATACAATGCAATTTTAGTAGATAGAGAATGGATGGTGTAATGATTCTAGAATGTAGGAAAATGCCAATAACGCATTTGCATGTTTTTTCACAAAGGTGTTTTTCATGACAAAGTTACTGGTCCTGCCAAGTACTATTTTGATAGGACAAACAGCCTCCTAATGAAATATTCCTAAAATAAAACATGAACAAGTTTCACAATACATTATCATAATACTTTTCACTTGTGTCCCATCAATATCTGTTGATGAATCACTGATGAAGTGGTTTGTCAACTCACTATGTCATTCAATATTTAAAAACCATGTTTATCTGAGGTGTACCGTAATGTTTTGTCCATATAACAGTATAATCATTATTCTGGTGTTCAGTGCATTACCATTGAAGTACATGTTATCATTATATGTCAAATACATGTTGACATACACACATACTATTAACAAACAGCTCAGAATATCCCGACCTCATATTTAGCCGAATAAATACAATTCACCAAACAAACAAAATTAACAGAACAGTAAGGTATCAGTTTTGCAATAGCTTGCCTTATTAGGTCAACAAGGTACTGTGTAGTGTTAGTCCAGCACAGGAGGTTGGTGGTACCTTAATTGGGGAGGACGGGCTTGTGGTAATGGCTGGAACGGAATAAGTGGAATGGTATGGTATCCATGTGTTTGATGCCTATCCATTTACTCCATTCCAGCTGTTATTATGAGCCGTCCTCCCCTCAGCAGCGTCCACTGTTTGGTGATGTCCTTAAAAATGGGTTAGGTGAGAAGCAACTATTGTTCAAGCAACGAAAACAATAGGAAAAACCTTACTAAAAATACATAATTATGATTCTATTAAAAAACGGACGTGGTCCTACTGCGACTGCAGCAGAGAGGGGAAGGGGGTGGGGGGAGCACGCCTACAACAAATACAGTACAGTACACACACACACACAACTGTGCAGCCAGAGGCACTCTCTTGTGACATTGGCTCTATCTTAATTTCTCTTTTCGAGATTCCTCGCATCCTCTCTCCTCTGCTCCTTTTCAGTCATATTGGAAGAGAATGTCTCAGGCCCCTCCCCAGATCTTCTTCTCCAATGCGTTTTGAGAAGGAGGCAAGGAGAAAGGATGCAGGGAATTGAGGAAAGATTAAGTGAAAAAAAAAAGAGTCATTGAGTGATACGTCGGTGCTGCGTATCACTCCGCCTTCTTCTCTTTCAGCTCTTCTTTTCCTCTCAGTGCCATGCGGACGCTAGTCCAGACCTCTGTGTAGATCAGGGTGCCCAGGAAGACAACGGCAGTGCCCACCCAGTGCCAGGCGGTGAAGGGGTTCTTGAAGTAGAGAATGGAGATGATGAGGCTGATGAACTTCCTCAGTGTGACCACCAGGGTCACGGTGAGAGAGGCACACTCTGTGGTCAGGATGAACACGCCGCGGATACACACGTATCTGAGGAGAAGGTGAAGGACTGCAAGAGGGTGATGATGTTATGTGTTTAATAAAAAAATTATATGCATTTTTTTTTGATGGGCTCTTCTACATCCTTGCATGGGTGCTATGTACAATCTTACATTTTTAAGGTGAATGTTCACAGTCTTCTAGTATGCAGAGAGGTCAGCAATAGTGTGTTGTTCTTACAGTTGTATAAAAACAGGTCTCTACACTAATCTTATTAAACTAAGAGTATTGTGGGGGGGAGTGACGTGAGTGACGACACACTTTTCTGAGATTTTTGTCCATGATGTTGTATTTATAATTTGTTACTGCCGATTATGTTTAGTCTTTAGGTCTACCTTAAAAACCAATTCAACAATTGCAACAATACTGTGAAAGTATTATAAAAAGGATACTGTGTGATTACGTTAATCAGTAGGTATAGCCACATCACTGGAACAGCCTGGCCAATCACAGTAATCTCTACAGGAGCTGGAAGACAAATGACATTTAGGCTACAGGACAACAAGACGACAACAAGAGAACAACAAGAGAACAACAAGACGACAACAAAATAATAACAAGAAGACAACAAGAAGACAACAAGAAGACAACAAGAGAACAACAAGAGGACAATAACTCAATATAAGATTACAAGAAAGACAGACACCAACAGACATAACATGTAAAGTCACTTCTTTACTATTATATACAGTACCAGTCAAACGTTTGGACACACCTACTAATTCAAGGGTTTTTCTTAATTTTTTACTATTTTCTACACTGTAGAATAATAGTGAAGACATCAAAACTATGAAATAACACATATGGAATCATGTAGTAACCAAAAAAAGTGTTAAACAAATCAAGATATCTTTTATATTTGAGATTCTTCAAATAGCCACCCTTTGCCTTGATGACAGCTTTGCACTCTTGGCAACAGTGAAGAGGCAACTCCGGGATGCTGACCTTCTAGGCAGAGTTGCAAAGAAAAAGCCGTATCTCAGACTGGCCAATAAAAAGAAAAGATTAAGATGGGCAGTCTGAGATATTACTTTTTCTTTGCAACTCTGCCTAGAAGGTCAGCATCCCGGAGTCGCCTCTTCATTTTACATTTACATTTTAGTCATTTAGCAGACGCTCTTATCCAGAGCGACTTACAGTTAGTACTGTTGACGTTGAGACTGGTGTTTTGCGGGTACTATTTAATGAAGCTGCCAGTTGAGAACCTGTGAGTTGTCTGTTTCTCAAACTAGACACTAATGTATTTGTCCTCTTGCTCAGTTGTGCACCGGGGCCTCCCACTCCTCTTTCTATTCTGGTTAGAGCCAGTTTGCGCTGTTCTGTGAAGGGAGTACTACATAGCGTTGTACGAGATCTTCAGTTTCTTGGCAAGTTCTCGCATGGAATATCCTTCATTTCTCAGAACAAGAATAGACTGACGAGTTTCAGAAGAAAGTTATTTGTTTCTGGCCATTTTGAGCCTGTAATTGAACCCACAATTGCTGATGCTCCAGATACTCAACTAGTCTCAAGAAGGCAAGTTTTATTGCTTCTTTAAATCAGTACAACAGTTTTCAGCTGTGCTTAACATAATTGCAAAAGGGTTTTCTAATGATCAATTAGCCTTTTAAAATGATAAACTTGGATTAGCAAACACAACGTGCCATTGGAACACAGGACTGATGGTTGCTGATAATGGGCCTCTGTACGCTTATGTAGATATTCCATAAAAAATCAGCCGTTTCCAGCTACAATAGCCATTTACAACATTAACAATGTCTACACTGTATTTCTGCTCAATTTTATGTTATTTTAATGGACAAAAAAAAGCTTTTCTTTCGAAAACAGGGACATTTCTAAGTGACCCCAAACTTTTGAACGGTAGTGTATATACACAGTACACTGAACAAAAGTATAAAATGCAACATGCAACAATTTCAACGATTTAACTGAGTTACAGTTCATATAAGGAAATCAGTCAATTTAAATAAATTCATTCGACCCTAATCTATGGATTTCACATGACTGGGAATACAGATATGCATCTGTTGGTCACAGATACCTTTAAAAAAAGGGTACAGGCGTGGATCAGAAAACCAGTCAGTATCTGGTGTGACCACCATTTGCCTCATGCAGCGCGACATCTCCTTCGCATAGAGTTGATCAGGCTGTTGATTGTGGCTTGTGGAATGTTGTCCCACTCCTCTTCAATGGCTGTGCGAAGTTGCTGGATATTGGCGGGAACTGGAACACGCTGTCGCACACATCGATCCAGAGCATCCTAAACATGCTCAATGGATGACATGTCTGGTGAGTATGCAGGCTATGGAAGAACTGGGACATTTTCAACTTCCAGGAATTGTGTACAGATCCTTGCGACATGGGGCCGTGCATTATCATGCTGAAACATGAGGGGATGGCCGTGGATGAATGGCACGACAATGGGCCTCAGGATCTCGTCACGCTATCTCTGTGCATTCAAATTGCCATCAATAAAATGCAATTGTGTTCGTTGTCCGTAGCTTATGCTTGCCCATACCATAACCCCACCGCCACCATGGGGCAAACCGCTCGCCCACACGACGCCCGGTACAGTTGAAACCAGGACTCATCCGTGAAGAGCACACTTCTCCAGCGTGCCAGTGGCCATCGAAAGTGAGCATTTGCTCACTGAAGTCAGTCACGACGCCGAACTGCAGTCAGGTCAAGACCCTGGTGAGGACGACGAGCACTCAGATGAGCTTCCCTGAGACGGTTTCTGACAGTTTGTGCAGAAATTATTCAGTTGTGCAAACCCACAGTTTCATCAGCTGTCCGGGAGGCTTGATCCCGCAAGTGAAGAAGCCAGATGTGGAGGTCCTGGGCTGGTGTGGTTACATGTGGTCTGCAGTTGTGAGGCCGGTTGGACGTACTGCCAAATTCTCTGGCACAGCTCTGGTGTACATTCCTGCAGTCAGCATTCCAATTACACGCTCCCTCAAAACTTGAGACATCTGTGGCATTGTGTTGTGCTGTGTGACAGAACTGCACATTTTAGAGTGGCCTTTTATTGTCCCCAGCACAAGGTGCACCTGTGTAATGATCATGCTGCTTAATCAGCTTCTTGATATGCCACACCTGTCAGGTGGATGGATTATCTTGGCAAAGGAGAAATGCTCACTAAGAGGGATATAAACAAATTTGTGCACACAATGAGAGAAATAAGCTTTTTGTGCGTATGGAAAATTTCTGGGATCTTTTATTTCAGCTCATAAAACATGGGACCAACACTTTACGTGTTGCATTTATATTTTTGTTCAGTGTAGATTCAACAAAGCGTAAATTACGTCAGTCAGCAAAGACGACAACAACAAACTTAACCTTAGATTATTGAGGTTTGAAGTCCTTTCAATACACTGAACGAGTTGTAAAATGTGGTTAATTTTCCAGGTTTTTCTGAAATCCCAGAGGATTTCTGGAATCATGAAGGAATAAGCAGGAAGAGAATCCTCCAACTGGGATAAAAATACATAAAAAATGAGGATACTTTGACATGTTTCATTCAAATCTTTGACTGTGTTTTAACTCACTGCTTTGACTGAAGAGGACACAATGTTTGTAGATATCTGAGGACAGCAGCAGGAACCCAGGAAGAGGCAAGCAGTGCTGAGAGGGCAACAACAAAACATATTACAATGGCAGAGATTATGGGCCAGTTTCCCAGACACAGATGAAGCCTAGTCTTAAACTAGAAAACATTCTCAATAGAGAATCTCCATTGAAAGTGTTTTTTGGTCCAGGACTAAGCTTCATCTGTGTCCAGGAAACTAAATACACAGAGAATAGACATACATAAAGGTACAGTACAAATCAAGCAATGCAGACAAAACACTGAAAATGCAGCAACTCTTTTTGCAGCAAATGTTAAGGATTAAGCTTTGTACTATTGTATGGTGGAGCATTATGTGAGAGAAGCAAAGCTTTTTAATCTCCATTGCCAGGGGATACATGACAATCACATTTGTTAGTTACTTTGCCTGAAGAAGTGTACGGCATCTGTTAGGTATGAAATGCATTGCATACAGAAGTTTGGGGTTGACACTAGGGCTGTGTTGATACCAGCACTGCAATATTTTTTTCATTGTAAAAATGAAAACACGAAGCAGACGAAACTCATTGGTTCTTTAAAATCTTGTTGTATGTAAAATAGTGTGCTATAGCTTGAAAAAATCAATAAAATGTGACTCTGGATGACAACATTAGGGCTATTTTCCTAAAGAAGTTAAATCCACTTTGCGTTTTGTTTCCTTGCCACATTACATTTACATTTACGTCATTTAGCAGACGCTCTTATCCAGAGCGACTTACATTATTATTTTTCATACCCCCTGTGGGAATCGAACCCACAACCCTGGCGTTGCAAACGCCATGCTCTATCAACTGAGCTACATCCCTGCCGGCCATTCCCTCCCCCTACCCTGGACGACGCGGGCCCAATGCCCCCCCGCCCCATGGGTCTCCCGGTCACGGCCGGCTACGACAGAGCCTGGATTCGAACCAGGATCTCTAGTGGCACAGCTAGCACTGCGATGCAGTGCCTTAGACCACTGCGCCACTCAGGAGACATTAGTAAAGAGTATCGCGATACTGGTATCATCTCGTCCCTAGTTGACACTCACATTGTAGAAGAGAGCCTCCTTGGAGTGTTTGCCATACTGCTTGTACAGGGTCTCCTGAAAGATGCCCATTCTCGCAGACATGAGCAGAGCAAAGGTCAACATGGCGATCCCTAGAATAACAACAAACCTAGGTCAGAAAATCAGGTGGATCATGGTTGAGTTACTGATACCAGAGAGAGAGAGAGAGAGAGAGAGAGAGAGAGAGAGAGAGAGAGAGAGAGAGAGAGAGAGAGAGAGAGAGAGAGAGAGAGAGAGAGAGAGAGAGAGAGAGAGAGAGCACATCAGGCTGGGGCTGAGTGGGTTCCATTTATTTTCAAACACTGAAGGAAGTTTGCTTTGTTTAGCTCGACTCCCCAGAGTCAGATGAACTTGTGGATACCATTTTTATGTATCTGCGCTCAGTATGAAGGAAATTAGAGGTTGTTTCACGAACCAATGCCAACTAGTGTTAGCGCAATGCCTGGAAGTCTTCGGGATCAGCTAGCATGTTAAAATTAAATAGGGAATGGGATAGGTAATGCACCAGGGAATGGGATAGGTAATGCACCAGGGAATGGGATAGGTCATGCACCAGGGAATGGGATAGGTAATGCACCAGGGAATGGGATAGGTAATGCACCAGGGAATGGGATAGGTAATGCACCAGGGAATGGGATAGGTAATGCACCAGGGAATGGGATAGGTAATGGGATAGGTAATGGGATAGGTAATGCACCAGGGAATGGGATAGGTAATGGGATAGGTAATGGGATAGGTAATGCACCAGGGAATGGGATAGGTAATGCACCAGGGAATGGGATAGGTAATGCACCAGGGAATGGGGATAGGTAATGCACCAGGGAATGGGATAGGTAATGCACCAGGGAATGGGATAGGTCATGCACCAGGGAATGGGATAGGTAATGCACCAGGGAATGGGATAGGTAATGCACCAGGGGCGGAATTCTTGAGATCTGCAGGCGGAAATAGAATTTGTGCAAGTCAAGTCATTTCCCATTGACATGAATGTGTGGTTTATTTATGTAATAGTCAAAGAGTTGTGCATGCTTATCTCAAGCCTTTGTCAACAACAGAAACAATAAGTGGCCAGTTCTCAGTTAAAAGGTAGTCCCAACTTGTCTGGGCTCAGGTAACGATCTCTTTATCAAAAATGTGTCGTCAACAAAGAGTTCTGGCTGAGCGGGAGTGATGACTCAGTCAAATCATTCCTATACACACCCAACAGTCCATGGCAAACTTACCTAACAGCCAATGCAGGAAGGCATAAACATCTTGTTCCTCTGAGCCCTCGGCCCCTGTGTTCTGCACAAGGAAAAACAGAGTTCACTAAATAGCACAGCATAACTTATTAAGTTGTTCTGTGTTGAGTTAAAGATCTCACTGTACACTATGAACATGTACTGTAGGTGTGTAACAAAGTGTAGCAACTGTGTAACAATGTTTTTAACAACTCTGCTACAAGACAACTGTGAAGCTGCGACCCACAATGCACATTATATGGAAGAAAAGTGTGTGGTTGAACAGAAACATGTTATTGAGGAACTCACCACTTGTCTGGCGGACATAATGGTGCATATGAAGATACCCAGAGACACCATCGCTATGGAGAGATATTTACTCATTGAATACCTGCAGGGGAAAGATGCAGTACATGGTTTTAGAACCTCCCTATCAGAGTTTGGATAACCAGATGTTTTACTTAAGCTATAAGATCACAATTATAACAGCAGTCTGTGCATGCAAAATAGTGACAAAAGCAGCAACGCATTCCCAGAATGCAACACATAATACAACTGAAGAGCAAACCATTCATCTATCAAAATAATGGTTCTAAGGTGTCTTTTTAGCAACATCTACATTCTAACATGTTAAACAAGTATAAAGGGTTTGTGACGCGAGAGAGGGGGGGTTGGGGTATATAAAGACTGCCAAGTCAAGAGATATTAGGCAGGGATGTATACCTTTTCTTCAGAATTATTATACCCAGGATCATGTTAGCTATTAATGATCCCTGTGGAGATATAAACACACAAAGCACACAATTAGTCAACCAAGAAGAGGTTTTAGATGGTAATAGGTGGTATGAGGCATCAGATATTAAGTTAAAGTTAAGCTATAAGGAAATTGATATACTTACAGATCTGAAGATCATGTGCAGAGGCATAGCGATATTGAAGTTGAGGGCATAGTTGTTGATCACACTGACAGTGAAGAACATGGTTACCATGATCACATAGTTGCTATAAAGAAGAAATAAACACAAAGGTTGAATTAAAACTGTGCTTCTCATCTCATCCCTGATAGACAGACAAACGGACAGACGGACCAACAGACTGACACGCAGACAGACAGACAACACAATTATAGATAGACAGACAGCTCAATAATTCCATCACTGTAGCTACATTCTCAGACATTAGGCTACCTCATGGGGATGGCTGGTTTCTTTCTTCCAAAGTTCGTCTCGAAGATGAATCCCTCCAATGCAATGAAGGCAAATTGAGCAAAGGTCACAATGTTGCCACATCCTGGGAACTCTCTGGGAGTAGAATAATGCATAAAAGTGTGCATGAATAGCATCAATTATTAGGAAATATGCTAGCCTACATAATAGATTACTGCAATGTAAGCACAACAGCATCTTAGCTATACAACCAAAGAATGCAGAAATACTCTAAAGATTGAACCTAATTTAACCATGGAAGCTAGTAGCCTAGTCTAGTGCAGTCAATAGTTGTTAATGAGTTCAGAGTTGATAACTGACCTTACAAGTAGCTCCAGAAACACAACATTGCTGCAGCACCCAACAAAAACAAGAAGTACTGCAAAAATGGTGTTCATGTTTGTAGTTACCGGTAAAAACCTTGTTGAAAATTAGATAACGTTACTTGTTCAAGAGTATTTCTAACGAGGACATTGTGTAAACACAGATTTCTGCTCGTGATAAAGAAGTTGGTACGCATGGGTGTTGTAGTTTTCGCAAGGATAACCACATTTCCCATAAAGATAGTATTGTTCAAAGAAATGTAAACTGCAGAGAGCCCTGATAGAATGTCAAGCGGCAGTAGCTTAAATATTCACAAATAGATCCCCCATTATCTTCATTTTCTCACATTTTCTACAACAAACAACAACAAAATAGCTTCTACGCAGCACTGCGCAGAACTGATTCCCGCGAACGTATCATTTGAGTTTGCGTGAGTGCGTTGTTCCAGAAGACGTAGCGCCAGCATCTCTCTGCTGTCAACAAGCTTCGCACCACATAGACTGCTAGTTAGCTATCTAACGATTATTGAATGAGAACAAGTTGTTTGCCAGTTGCTACACTGCACCCAAAATGATCTCTCTAACGGATTCACAAAGTAAGACCACTTAATTAATAAATGAAATGTTTTAAGCTTGTATCTTTTCTTTGTGAGCAACTTCTTCTAGCTAGCCACTCACCATGATTGAATGAATGGCACCATCGCCCTATTTTATGAGCTCCCTATTATGAGCTTCAATGCTAGTCATATCATGTCACCTAGGTATCGCTAGCTAGAAGAATCTGTACTGTAGTCCGTAGCTAGCTAGCTACCAACGCTTATTCATGAGTTCACTGATCTGTAGAGTGAGTGCCATATGAATGAATGGATGGATGAATGAAGGTGTCAATCAATGTCAATGGAAAGCTTAACTATGTATTGACATCTATTTTGGCTACACAGAGATCGGTATGGGGTTGACAGGCTTCGGCGTGTTCTTCCTCTTATTCGGGATGGTCCTGTTTTTTGACAAGGCTCTTCTTGCCATTGGAAATGTGAGTTGCAGCCCAAGCCTACATAATCATAATGTTGTGATGTATTCCATAGATGCCCTCTGTGTGTATGTGTACCAACTTTCTTTATGGTAAAGTTACAAGAATTACTTATTTCTGCTGCTATACCCCTTACTCTCTGGAATAAACACTTCCAGCTAGTGTTATGGAGGCCTTTGATGATTCTCTGTTGTAATGCATGGCGACAGTAATTGTCAGGGTTTCTGATCAAACCACCATGTCAGGACATGTTTAGCTGGTGTTATTGGTGTGTGACCTCCAGCAGTTTGCATAGCTAAATGAAGTGATATGACAACGACATACTGTACTGCACTAGCCTTGCATCCAAAATGATTTCACTAAGAAATATTATTTCTCTCATATTTTTGGCACACATTTTTTTTACATCCCTGTTAATGAGCATTTATCTTTTGCCAAGATAATCCATCCATCTGAGAGTTGTGACATATCAAGAAGCTGATTAAACAGCATGAGCATTACACAGGTGCACCTTGTGCTGGGGACAATAAAAGGCCACTCTAAAATGTGCAGTTTTGTCACACAACACAATGCCACAGATGTCTCAAGTTTTGAGGGAGCATGCAATTGGCATGCTGACTGCAGGAATGTCCACCAGAGCTGTTGCCAGATAATTGAATGTTAATTCCTCTACCATAAGCCGCCTCCAACGTTGTTTTAGAGAATTTGGCAGTACGTCCAACTGGCCTCACAGCCGCAGACCATGTGTATGGCGTTGTGTGGGCGAGAGGTTTGCTGATGTCAACGTTGTGAACATAGTGCCCCATGGTGGAGGTGGGGTTATGGTATGGGCAAGCATACGCTACGGACAACGAACACAATTGCATTTTATCGATGGCAATTTGAATGCACAGAGATACCGTGACAAGATCTTAAGGCCCATTGTCATGCCATTCATCCGCCGCCATCACCTCATGTTTCAGCATGATAATGCACAGCCCCATGTCGCAAGGATCTGTACACAATTCCTGGAAGTTGAAAATGTCCCAGTTCTTCCATGGCCTGGGATGCTCTGGATCAACGTGTACGACAGCGTGTTCCAGTTCCCGCCAATGTCCAGCAATTTCCCAAAGCCATTGAAGAGGAGTGGGACAACATTCCAAAAGCCACAATCAACAGCCTGATCAACTCTATGCGAAGGAGATGTGTCACACTGCATGAGGCAAATAAATGGTGGTCACACCAGATATTGACTGGTTTTCTGATCCACGCCCCTACCTTTAAAAAAAAGGTATCTGTGACCAACAGATGCATATCTGTATTCCCAGTCATGTGAAATCCATAGATTAGGGCAGAGTGAATTTTATTTAATTGACTGATTTTAACTGTAACTTGGTAAAATCTTTGAAATTGTAGCATTTTGCGTTTATATTTTTGTTCTGTAAAAATCCGTTTGGATGCAGCCAGGCTAGTACCTCCAATCCTCTGTTTATTTTCCCTGTGTTTGTGTGTCAGATATTGTTTGTAGCAGGCCTAGCCTTTGTTATCGGCTTGGAGCGTACCTTCAAATTCTTCTTCCAGAGACACAAATCTAAAGCCACCAGTTTCTTCCTGGGAGGCGTAGTCGTGGTTCTGATTGGCTGGCCCATCATTGGAGTGGTGCTGGAGATATATGGATTCTTTCTCTTATTCAGGTGAGTTGGTCTGAAATGACAGTTGGTCAAAAATAAGTTGGTCAAAAAATGGGCTAATATCAAGTTCTTTCCTCGATTCCTTGCTTCTTCTCTCCTCAAAATATCAGAGGGAAGTGATGAGAGCATTGGAGGAGAAACAACCTTGTATCCTTTCCTCCAATGCTCTCCCGTTTGCTTCCCTATAACATTTTGCGAAGTAGGGGAAGGGGGGAGGATGTGATGAATCAAGAAAAATCTTTTTCAGATTCACCCTAAATGACAGTCCTCAGATTCTCACCTCTCTGTGCCACTCTCTTCTCTTTTCCAGGGGCTTTTTCCCAGTGGCAGTAGGCTTCATCAGGAGGGTGCCTGTCCTCGGGTCCATACTCAACCTCCCAGGGATTAGTGGAGTAAGTATCAAGTTTCATGTTTATTCGCTGTGTGTAATGTGGCAAAGTTCATAGAATTGTTTTCGTCTCCATGCTCCTTTTCATCTCTGCCCTGCGTCTCTAGGGGCCAGTTTTCCCAGACACAAATTAAGCTTAGTCCTAGACTAAAAAGGGCTTAAATTGAGATTCTCTATTGAGTTTGCTTTTTAGTCTTAATCTGTGTCCAGGAAACCGCCCCTAAATTGTAAAGATTGTGGTATACTGATAATCGAATTATCTCTCTTTTTCAGTTGATGGACAAAGTCAGTGAGAGCAACAATATGGTATAACAGGTAACCTCTTTGGATTGGAAGATATTAAATTGCTTTACTCTATTCATAATAGTTTATAATGGTGACTTTGTTCCCTACTGGTCAACTACTATTGGTCAACATAAGTTAAAGGTCAAAGCTGTGAATCAAAAACGTATTTCTGTTCAAAGAAAAATTATGTTATTTTGGGCAGGTGTATGAATACGACTGGCATCGTAAAGTATATTTTGACAATAAGGAAACGGCCTCATAACCTGGTTGCCATTGATGGACATTGTTACTAAGGGACTACTTTATTTCAAGGCCCAATGGGTGAATTGGGCCCTTTTTGTGTTACTGCCCGTTCCTGATGATGATGATTCACACGTGACTGGACCAACCACTGGAATGGACATCTCTATGGAGGAGTCTGGAATCTGTTACAGATGCCTTCCTTCTAGATTAATAGATATGTTCTAGATTGGAATGTTCTGGAATGTTGTGCCTGTACTGTCATGAAGAAAATCGTTTTTTGGTTACCTTGATGATGAAGCGTTTAGAACACAGCTTGTTTTACACCTGGGGCCTGTTCAGGAGGCTGTAGCGTTACAGAACGTTCAGATAGAAATGTATAGTGTAGAACAGATATGATTCTGTCAGAGAATTACATCAGCTCTATTTGTTCCTTATTCTATCTGCAATGTTCAGAATGTTTAGCATCACCGAATACACTCCTGCCTATGAGTGGTATAACTGAGCTGTTGTAGATAAATAGCCCTGTGCGCACAATGGATACAATTGTTTTAGCTGGTCCAGGGCACTGTGTGAGCTGAATTTCCACATTTTAGACTGGTCCTATAGGAAACCTCCGCCCAACCGGGACACTGGACGAGCTACAAGGAATGGATCCAATACTACAGATGTGTCTCTACAGTCCAGATACTGCTGGCCTCACAGCAGCTGGGCTTTACCAGTCACTTTCTATTTAATGTATTAAGAGGCTTGTTGTCAGAGAGATGTTTTACTCAATGTACAGTATCTTTTATAAATACATGATTGAAATAAAGTATGTTTTTTTAAATTCTGTTTGTCAGAGAAATGTGTTTTAATGACACATGAAATTCAGATGACTAATGTAGATTAGTGACTAGTGATGTAGTTTGAAATAGGACATTCAAAGACGTATCAAGATTGCAGATTGAACACAGACAACCTGTGAAAACATGAATCATCAACCTCCCTCAATAATGCCAATGTATAATAACAAAGTATTCAATCTGAGAAAATATGAATGTGAAGTAATTATGGGGGAAAATATGTCAAAACATACATTGATCAACCACTCTTGGGCTCATTCTCAAACAGAAAAGCGCATGGGAGGTATGACCTTCTCTGGACTCGTGCACCACCAGTGAGCCTAGTGCACCACCAGTGAGCCTAGAGCACCACGAGTGAGCCTAGTGCACCACCAGTGAGCCTAGTGCACCACCAGTGAGCCTAGAGCACCACCAGTGAGCCTAGAGCACCACCAGTGAGCCTAGTGCACCACCAGTGAGCCTAGTGCACCACCAGTGAGCCTAGTGCACCACCAGTGAGCCTAGAGCACCACCAGTGAGCCTAGAGCACCACCAGTGAGCCTAGTGCACCACCAGTGAGCCTAGTGCACCACCAGTGAGCCTAGAGCACCACCAGTGAGCCTAGAGCGGTTAGAAGACACCGACTCCATTTCTCATTCATGAAATGTATCATTAGTAACAATAAGCGGGGTAATCCAGTGAACACAGGTTATGCATACTCTGTGTTCTATGAATGCATGCCAGCAAAGCCACTCAATAATGCCAATGTATAATAACAAAGTATTCAATCTGAGAAAATATGAATGTGAAGTAATTATGGGGGAAAATATGTCATAACATACATTGATCAACCACTCTTGGGCTCATTCTCAAACAGAAAAGCGCATGGGAGGTATGACCTTCTCTGGACTCGTGCACCACCAGTGAGCCTAGTGCACCACCAGTGAGCCTAGTGCACCACCAGTGAGCCTAGTGCACCACCAGTGAGCCCAGAGCACCACCAGTGAGCCCAGAGCACCACCAGTGAGCCTAGAGCACCACGAGTGAGCCTAGTGCACCACCAGTGAGCCTAGTGCACCACCAGTGAGCCTAGTGCACCACCAGTGAGCCTAGAGCACCACCAGTGAGCCTAGAGCACCACCAGTGAGCCCAGAGCACCACCAGTGAGCCCAGAGCACCACCAGTGAGCCTAGAGCACCACGAGTGAGCCTAGTGCACCACCAGTGAGCCTAGTGCACCACCAGTGAGCCTAGTGCACCACCAGTGAGCCTAGAGCACCACCAGTGAGCCTAGAGCACCACCAGTGAGCCTAGTGCACCACCAGTGAGCCTAGTGCACCACCAGTGAGCCTAGAGCACCACCAGTGAGCCTAGTGCACCACCAGTGAGCCTAGTGCACCACCAGTGAGCCTAGAGCACCACCAGTGAGCCTAGAGCACCACCAGTGAGCCTAGAGCACCACCAGTGAGCCTAGTGCACCACCAGTGAGCCTAGAGCACCACGAGTGAGCCTAGAGCGGTTAGAAGACACCGACTCCATTTCTCATTCATAAAATGTATCATTAGGAACAATAAGCGGGGTAATCCAGTGAACACAGGTTATGCATACTCTGTGTTCTATGAATGCATGCCAGCAAAGCCACTACACAACACAACACTAAACAATACATTAATTGCACTATAACGGTGACAAACGATGCCCACAACCTGTTAGGGCCTACATAAAGCTGTCCCAACAACAGAGTTTTCTTTTCAGCACCATGGAGTGAATCCTTACCACCGCTACACCTGGCTATCAGCGGAGCCTTGTCTGGCAGCGAAACAGTTCATTCAGCCTCATTTACTGCCTTTTGAAAAAACATAGCTGATATGGCTGACTTGCTTAAACAAATGTGGTTTCTACTGACAATTGAGATGTACAAACTATGGCATAAGGGGACGACAAGCGGATAAGAGACAATCTGTAATTTCGATTGAGACATTAATGAGCGAGCTAGGACAGACGTAGTCAATATAACTATTTGTTCAGCACTTTTGAAATGTACAGCAACATAATTCAGAACATGGGCCATTCTTAGAGTATTCTCCCTGTACACCAAGTCAGAACCGTAGGATAAATAAAGGGGGAATATAAGCAGACAATGAAAGCTCTTACGATATTTGATATTATTACATTTCTCTAAAACAGGCTATAGGCTACATGTGCACCACCAAGCCAGAACAGTAGGCTAAGTTATGAGGGGGGAAAGGGACCAAATTATTAGGGTGAGGCACACGGGCTCTAACAGCTTGCTACACAACATATACTTGGTATTACTTTCTTAGCTACAGTATACGTACAGTGAGGGGAAAAAGTATATGATCGCCTGCTGATTTTGTACGTTTGCCCACTGACAAAGAAAGGATCAGTCTATAATTTTAATGGTAGGTTTATTTGAACAGTGAGAGACAGAATAACAACAAAATATTCCAGAAAGACGCATGTCAAAAATGTTATAAATTAATTTGCATTTTAATCAGGGAAATAAGTATTTGACCCCCTCTCAATCAGAAAGATTTCTGGCTCCCAGGTGTCTTTTATACAGGTAACGAGCTGAGATTAGGAGCACACTCTTAAAGGGAGTGCTCCTAATCCCAGTTTGTTACCTATATAAAAGACACCTGTCCACAGAAGCAATCAATCAATCAGATTCCAAACTCTCCACCATGGCCAAGACCAAAGAGCTCTCCAAGGATATCAGGGACAAGATTGTAGACCTACACAAGGCTGGAATGGGCTACAAGACCATCGCCAAGCAGCTTGGTGAGAAGGTGACAACAGTTGGTGTGATAATTCGCAAATGGAAGAAACACAAAAGAACTGTAAATCTCCCTCGGCCTGGGGCTCCATGCAAGATCTCACCTCGTGGAGTTGCAATGATCATGAGAACGGTGAGGAATCAGCCCAGAACTACACGGGAGGATCTTGTCAATGATCTCAAGGCAGCTGGGACCATAGTCACCAAGAAAACAATTGGTAACACACTACGCCGTGAAGGACTGATATCCTGCAGCGCCCGCAAGGTCCCCCTGCTCAAGAAAGCACATATACAGGGCCGTCTGAAGTTTGCCAATGAACATCTGAATGATTCAGACGAGAACTGGGTGAAAGTGTTGTGGTCAGATGAGACCAAAATCGAGCTCTTTGGCATCAACTCAACTAGCCGTGTTTGGAGGAGGAGGAATGCTTCCTATGACCCCAAGAACACCATCCCCACCGTCAAACATGGAGGTGGAAACATTATGCTTTGGGGGTATTTTTCTGCTAAGGGGACAGGATAACTTCACCGCATCAAAGGGACGATGGACGGGGCCATGTACCGTCAAATCTTGGGTGGGAACCTCCTTCCCTCAGCCAGGGCATTGAAAATGGGTCGTGGATGGGTATTCCAGCATGACAATGACCCAAAACACACGGCCAAGGCAACAAAGGAGTGGCTCAAGAAGAAGCACATTAAGGTCCTGGAGTGGCCTAGCCAGTCTCCAGACCTTAATCCCATAGAAAATCTGTGGAGGGAGCTGAAGGTTCGAGTTGCCAAACGTCAGCCTCGAAACCTTAATGACTTGGAGAAGATCTGCAAAGAGGAGTGGAACAAAATCCCTCCTGAGATGTGTGCAAACCTGGTGGCCAACTACAAGATACGTCTGACCTCTGTGATTGCCAACAAGGGTTTTGCCACCAAGTACTAAGTCATGTTTTGCAGAGGGGTCAAATACTTATTTCCCTCATTAAAATGCAAATCAATTTATAACATTTTTGACATGCATTTTCCTGGATTTTTTTGTTGTTATTCTGTCTCTCACTGTTCAAATAAACCTACCATTAAAATTATAGACTGATCATGTCTTTGTCAGTGGGCAAACTTACAAAATCAGCAGGGGATAAAATACTTTTTTCCCTCACTGTATCTCCCTGGCATATTACATCATTTATGCAGCAGCATACAATACATTTTTGGACTCACCTTGTTGTGCTGTGGTCACTTGAACAGGAAGGTGGCGCAGCGGTCCTTCTTGTGGGCAAATTTTGTCATACATTTTTGTCATCAAAGTCTGGCATTCTCTGGATTTAGGGTGCTTTCACGACAACTGGGAACTTGGAAAAAAAACAAGGTTGAATCATGATTTCAGTGAACTTCAGGTCGGAGCTCTAGAAAGAGGCTAGAGTTCCTGACATGGAATTCCGTGTTGGATGACCGTTCAAAACATATTTTCCCAGTCGGAGCTCGTTTTTTCCCCCGAGTTCCCAGTTGTCTTGAACTCACTGAAGTCTGAGATTTGCCAGTTCCGAGTTTCCAGTTGTTTTGAACGCGGTAGAAGTCATTCCTGGATTGACAGCATGGCCAATGTATTCAACCCTTTCTGGCCCATTGTGTTGTATGAGAATGTTTATCCTTTTAAGCTTGGAAAAGAGACCCTTAAACCCAGACTTGGACCACACACCCACTCCACTGAATAACAGGCTAGTGATTGCTTTGCAACGCTTGCAGTTAGCCACTGATTCCTTCCAAACCACTCATTGTTGAATTTGCGATTTCCAACTTGTGTAATGTTTATGTCCAATGGCCGATGAGCACCGATAGGTATTATCTATAATTTATCTTAATATGATTGAAAAGGATTTGCCAGTAGATTGTCGATTTGATTCATGATGATGATTGCTTGTCTAGCTTGCTAGGTATGATTTTGAAAGTATGATGTTGATATGATCAGTCCAATCAAAGCTACGGTAGATATAACGTGATTTGACTTCATTTTATCTGTGGCCAATGACCTTGAGCCTTCTTGGATGGGCACTTTTAATGTAAATCTATGGCAGCACCCAAGGGGCTTGATTTCTACTCATGCTCTCCCTGTAGATTTTGCAGTGACGTAGTGTCCCCATGAGTGACAGAACACTGAGCCGATCACGGCCAACTAGAGAACATTACCAACCCTTGTGCTCTGTATTTTCCGCTGGGTGCCCCACCACCACAGAAAGCACTGAGCTAGGCTGAAACACCTGCATTTTGGAGCTGCCTTACTCAACTATTTAAAAAATTACATTGTTTGCAAACTGATATGTGACATGTATTAATGCCAAAATAACATGCAAAACAGTCACAAAAAAATGAATGATGGTTCGCCACTGGTGTGGTGTCTTGACAGTGACCTGCAAGGAGAACGCTGATGGGCTGAAAAGGTCTCGGTGGCATCAGCTCTCCTAAAACATCTACAGCAGCTGGCTAGTGAGACCTTCTAAAGTGCCACTCCTTTCTTTAGCTTGACCCAGTTTCACATAATGACATGCAATACATTATTTATTTGCAGCCAGGGAAAATATTTATATTTTCAAGACCAACCAAGTTGAAAACCAACTACAATGTTGAACGCTACATTTTTCATGTTGTGAAAAATTATTTATGTACTACCAATTTGGTAATGCATTGAATAAAACGATTAAAATTATATTATTATTATTAATGCAGTAAATCACTTTGGTATTTTTTAAAATTATTATTTTTAAAGCTCTCCAATGTCACTTGAGCTGTTTTCCTGAACAACTATATTGCTGTGTTCCGTGCTGGACTTTCATTCATAAGGGATTTCCCATCACAGTAAACTCTTGCGGTGAGAAGAGAAGAAAGTGAAGTAGACAACTGACAGAGCACCTTACTTCACATCGTTTATATCCAAAATGACACCCTATTACCTATAAAGTGCACTATTTTTGATCAGACCCCTGGAATAGGGTGCCATTTCAGACGCTGTCAGAAACACCACTCTGAACACCATCCATACCCGTCTCATACCGACGTGGGACGACATGACAAGACACATTTCTATGGGTCAGACTTGGGGAATAGCGTGTCTGCTGTTAGGGCAGTGACAAACAGAGGTTGCACATAGAGGCATAATCTGTCTGCTACAAAACAGTACGGTGACACTCCACCCTAGGCCTAGGGCTCAATCTGAGCATAACTGAAAACAACCCTTATAAAGGGCTGTGTTAACAAGTGTTAATGCATGCCTTAAAGGGGCAAACCCTTTAGATTCATGATCTTGTACCCATTGATTCTTGAAGAGTATAATGTATAAATGCCTCATGAGCTGAGTTCAACTGTCGTCCCCCTTCAGAACCCAAAATATAAGATTGTTTTACTCCAATGTTTGAAACAATGTAAATGTAAACAAACACTGTATAGCCTCAAAACATGGTTAAGACTATACTTTGATATAATGGATGGTCAGTTCTTGCATCCATAACTGTCTATGAAGTTGAGAGTGATTACATTTCTCCATGCTCGATGCTTTGTTATTGTTTCAACTGCTGATTGGCCCTTTAAATCATTATTGTTTAAAAATACAGTTCAACTAAGTAGACCCCAAAAATATTTTTTTAGAAGGCATACACTTCTAAATCTTAACCAAATAAAATACCATTGTGTCACGATCGTTAGACGGAGTAGACCAATGCGCAGCGTTAGTTGCAAACATACTTAAACTTTATTATCTTCAGTGATAATATGAACAACAAAACAACAAAACGAAACGTGCAGTCCTACGGTTTAACACAACCAACAAGGAACAAACCAAACGGAAACAAGATCCCACAACACCTGTGGGAACACAGACTGTTTAAATATGGCTCCCAATCAGAGACAACCAGCAACAGCTGACACTCGTTGCCTCTGATTGGGAGCCACTCTGGCCAACATAGAAATAGAACAACTAGACACTCAACCACAGCACACAAACACAATTAATCTACACACCCTGGCTCAACATATAGAGTCCCCAGAGCCAGGGTGTGACAGTACCCCCCCCTAAAGGCGCGGACTGCGACCGCGCCTAAACATCAACAACCCAGGGGAGGGCTGGGTGGGCATTCCTCCTCGGAGGCGGTTCTGGCTCCGGGCTAGACCACCACCCTTCAACCATCCCCCCGTGGTGCCCCTGGTCCGGTCTGGCCCCGCTGACCGGAGCTGGACTGGACATCGTAGAAGCGGATTGCTTCAGCTCCGGTGTGGAGCAGCTGACCGGTACCTGACCAGGCACCGGTGACCCAGGCACGGGTTGTGCCGGACTGACGACGCACACCCCTGGCCTGGTGCGTGGAGCAGGACGGGCCGGACCGGGCTGACGATGCGCACCCCTGGCTTGGTGCGTGGAGCAGCTACGGGCCGGACCGGGCTGACGATGCGCACCCCTGGCTTGGTGCGTGGAGCCGGAACGGGCCGTACCGGGCTGACGATGCGCACCCCTGGCTTGGTGCGTGGAGCAGGAACGGGCCGAACCGGGCTGACGATGCGCACCCCTGGCTTGGTGCGTGGAACAGGAACGGGCCGGACCGGGCTGACGATGCGCACCCCTGGCTTGGTGCGTGGAGCAGCAACGGGCCGTACCGGACTGACGATATGCACCCCTGGCTTGGTGCGAGGAGCAGGAACAGGCCGGGCCGGGCTGGCGACGCGCACCGTAGGCTTGGTGGGCCCGCCCGCGCACCGTGCTGCGAGGGGCAGGAACAGGCCGGGCCGGGCTGGCGACGCGCACCTTAGGCTTGGTGCGAGGGGCAGGAACAGGCCGGGCCGGGCTGGCGACGCACACCGTAGGCTTGGTGCGAGGAGCAGGAACCGGCCGGGCCGGGCTGGCGACGCGCACCGTAGGCTTGGTGCGAGGGGCAGGAACAGGCCGGGCCGGGCTGGCGACGCGCACCGTAGGCTTGGTGCGAGGAGCAGGAACAGGCCGGGCCGGGCTGGCGACGCGCACCATCCACTTAGTGCGGGGAGCAGGAACGGGCCGGACCAGACTGGTGACGCACACCACTTGCTTGGTGTGAGGAGCGGGACTGGGTTTCGTCATAACCCTGCGCTCCCTCAGCTGCCTACCGAGTTCCTCTCGCCGTGCCTCAATTCTCACCTTCTCCCTTATTGCCTCCAATAGCTCCACCCTCTGCACCACTAACTCCTGCTCCCTCTGCGCCAATAGCCCCCTTAACCTGGTGGCCTCCTCACCTAACCTCCTACTACGCCCTGTAGCTGCCTCCTGCTGCCCCGTCGCCCATGCCGTATGCCCCCCCCTAACATTTTTTTGGGGTTGCCTCTCGTCCGTCCGACGACGACACTGTTGACGCCGTTGCTCCTCTCTCCGTCGCGCCTCTACCGTCTCACTCCATGGACGGCGATCCATCCCGGCCTGGATTTCCTCCCAGGTCCAGGACCCCTGCCCGTCCAATATTTGCTCCCACGTCCAGGCTGCCTGCTCCTGGACATGCTGCTTGGTCCTGGTATGGTGGGATCTTCTGTCACGATCGTTAGACGGAGTAGACCAATGCGCAGCGTTAGTTGCAAACATACTTAAACTTTATTATCTTCAGTGATAATATGAACAACAAAACAACAAAACGAAACGTGCAGTCCTACGGTTTAACACAACCAACAAGGAACAAACCAAACGGAAACAAGATCCCACAACACCTGTGGGAACACAGACTGTTTAAATATGGCTCCCAATCAGAGACAACCAGCAACAGCTGACACTTGTTGCCTCTGATTGGGAGCCACTCTGGCCAACATAGAAATAGAACAACTAGACACTCAACCACAGCACACAAACACAATTAATCTACACACCCTGGCTCAACATATAGAGTCCCCAGAGCCAGGGTGTGACACATTGATTAAAAATGATTCAGTCTCTGAAACTAAAGAAATTAGACAGGACTTCATTAATAAATTAATTAATACATTAATAAATTAAGCATAATTCCAGCACCAATAAATAATCTTGCTTTATTAATTTACACATCAAACAACATGATTGACAGATTATATTTCCCTTCATTCTGACAAATGACTGAACCATTTGCTGATCCCACACCTGAATAAATGTTTATTTTTTTTATAGCGCTGTTCACCAACCCAAAGACGCTTCAATCTGCCCCTTCTCCAGTAAAGCAGTCATGTAGAAAGTAACCCTGACACCAAGTACCCACGACCATGGGACCAACATAGAAATAGAATGACTAGATCCTATTTCTATGGTGACCCAACCCCCTCCAGATGCCAGGGAAGCTAAGAACAGTACAAGAGTGCAAGATTTTGTAATTTTTTTACAGTGTAGCCCAGTTGTTAAGAGTGTAGTGCTAGCAATGGAAAAGTTGTGGGTTCAACTACATTTACATTTTAGTCATTTAGCAGACACTCTTATCCAGAGCGACTTACAGTTAGTGAGTTCATGCATTTAAAATGAATGACGGGAATTAGCCCAGGGAACAAATACACTTTCAAAATATATGCAATCACTGTACTGTAAATCGTTTTGGATAAAAGCAACTGTTTGCTAAGTGGCATATGTTGAGTTATAGGTGATCAGGAGAGTGGGGCTCTGTCACAATTATCTCGCCTTCCTCCAAAAGTGTGCACTAGTTCACTTCCCTTCATTGATTTGAAAGGAAATTACTAGTATAAGAAATATGGTGGAAACTCGCACTAGCCCATGCCTCCAGCAATCCAATGCTTTTGGATTGTGTGAATCTAGATTAGAAGATTGTGAAGGAGTCCACACTTAAGGACAAAGGAGATTTTATTGGGACCACCCTGGGGGTAAATGGAGTGTAGCGCCCCCTGGTGTTCTGTTACACATCCGGCAGGTCCTTCTGGATTCCCCACAGTGTGTCAGCGCTCTGTTTTAATTGGCCAATCTCGTCGTCCGTCAGAGTCATGTTGACCACGCTGGCCACGCCACCAGCGTTCAGGACACACGGCAGACTCAGGTACACCTCGTCCTTGATCCCGTACATGCCCTATAGATCAACAGCATGGACAATTTAGAGCAGTGTAGGGGTGTGTGTAATTTGTGTGCATGCATTTATATCTGTTGTATGTACTAATATATATATATATATATATATATATATATATATATATATATAAACACTACCAGTCAAAAGTTTGGACACACCTACTCATTCAAGGGTTTTTCTTTATTTTTACATTGTAGAATAATTGTGAAGACATCAAAACTATGAAATATCATCAAATGGAATCATGTAGTAACCAAAAAAGTGTTAAACAAATCAAAACATATTTTATATTTGAGATTCTTCAAATAGCCACCCTTTGCCTTGATGACAGCTTTGCACACTCTTGGCATTCTCTCAACCAGCTTCATGAGGTAGTCACCTGGAATGCATTTCAATTAACAGGTGTGCCTTCTTAAAAGTTATTTTGTGGAATTTCTTTCCTTCTTAATGCGTTTGAGCCAATCAGTTGTGTTGTGACAAGGTAGGGGTGGTATACAGAAGATAGCCCTATTTGGTAAAAGACCAAGTCCATATTATGGCAAGAACAGCTCAAATAAGCAAAGAGAAACGACAGTCCATCATTACTTTAAGACATGAAGGTCCGTCAATACGGAACATTTCAAGAACTTTGAGCGTTTATTCAAGTGCAGTGGCAAAAACCATCAAGCGCTATGATGAAACTGGCTCTCATGAGGACCGCCACAGGAATGGAAAACCCAGAGTTACCTCTGCTGCAGAGGATAAGTTCATTAGTGTTACCAGCCTCAGAAATTGCAGCCCAAATAAATGCTTCACAGAGTTTAAGTCACAGACACATCTCAACTTCAACTGTTCAGAGGAGACTGTGTGAATCAGGCCTTCATGGTCAAATTGCTGCAAGGAAACCACTACTAAAGGACACCAATAAGAAGAAGAGACTTTCTTGGGCCAAGAAATACGAGCAATGGACATTAGACCGGTGGAAATCTTTGTTGGTGACACTGTCTGTGATTTATTTAGAATTCAAGGCACACTTAACCAGCATGGCTACCACAGCATTCTGCAGTGATACGCCATCCCATCTGGTTTGGGCTTAATGGGACTATCATTTGTTTTCAACAGGACAATAACCCAACATACCTCCAGGCTGTGTAAGGGCTATTTTATCAAGAAGGAGAGTGATGGAGTGCTGCATCAGATGACCTGGCCTCCACAATCCCCCGATCTCAACCAAATTGAGATGGTTTGGGATGAGTCGGAGAGCAGAGTGAAGGAAAAGCAGCCAACAAGTGCTCAGCATATGTGGGAACTCCTTCAAGGCTGTTGAAAAAGCATTCCAGGTGAAGCTGGTTGAGAGAATGCCAAGAGTGTGCAAAGCTGTCATCAAGGCAAAGGGTGGCTATTTGAAGAATCTCAAATATAATATATATTATGATTTGTTTAACACTTTTTTGGTTGCTACATTAAATTTTTACATTTTAATCATTTAGCAGACGCTCTTATCCAGAGCGACTTACAGTTAGTGAATACATATTATTCTTTATTTTTTTATACTGGCCCCCCGTGGGAATCGAACCCACAACCCTGGCGTTGCAAACGCCATGCTCTATCAACTGAGCTACATCCCTGCCGGCCATTCCCTCCCCTACCCTGGACGACTTGTGCGCCGCCCATGAGTCTCCCGGTCGCGGCCGGCTGCGACAGAGCCTGGATTCGAACCAGGATCTCTAGTGCCTTAGACCACTGCGCCACTCGGGAGACACATGAGTCCATATGTGTTATTTCATAGTTGTGATGTCTTCACTATTATTCTACAATGTAGAAAATAGTACAAATAAAGAAAAACCCTTGAATGAGTAGGTGTGTCCAAACTTTTGACTGGTACTGTATATATATATATATATATATATATATATATATATATATATGTGTGTGTGTGTGTGTGTGTTGTGCATTGGGTATACTGTAATCTGTGGGTGTAGGTGTGTGCTTGTACATTACATACATTGTCTACACACTTACACACATTCTACACTCTCACTTACATATACAGTACTGTGTGTGTCCTTCTTACCTTGACCATGGTAGAGACAGGGTGGATCCTGTTCATGTTCCTGATCAGACTCTCTGTCAGGTCAGCTACACTCAGGCCGATGGCCCAGTTAGTATAGCCCTTCAGCTTGATCACTTCATAGGCACTGAAACTCACACAGTCACATTTTAAAATCTCAGTAGCCTTGCAGTTCGAGAAGCAGGGTAGTAACCGGTAGGTTGCCAGTTCGAATCCCAGGGCTGACAGTAAAGATTATTGTGGAAGTGAGCAGGCAACCAGACTGCCGTTGTGACCTTAAGCACTACATTTACAGAACTCCATTACAGTGAGAGAGCAGAACTACAGAAATTACATTTTAATTGACAACAATTTACACCAATAGTAATAGAGATAACATGTTGCTTGAATAGGACTGTGTAGGCCTACATTACCTGTTGACCACCTGCTTGTGCGTCTCCTTCCAGTTCTCCTGGTCAGCATCAGTACCGATGTCAGGGTTCAGCGTCTGCAGGTTAACGCCTGCTACGTTAGCACCGCTCCACACAGGGACTAGAGAACACACACAGTGTTAACCTAATTAAAGGTTCACTTCTTAAGGCCCAGACAGATTAACAGGTCTCTCACGTCTCACCTTTATCACAGTAACCCTAAAGGAGGGGGTTGCTACTATTTATAGTAGAAGAATTCAAAGCAAATTTGAATGGTACAAAAACACACATGTCCTGACTTCCTGAGTGTGTATTTTTTCATTTGTCCTAATTATGCACCGCACACACACACCGGACACTTACCACTGGTGTCTCCGTGTTCTCCCAGGATCCATCCGTTAAAGCTGGTAGCGTGGATGCCCAGTTTGTCGGCCATCAGGTAACGGAAGCGGGCGGAGTCCAGGTTGGTGCCGCTGCCGATGACGCGGTGCTTAGGCAGGCCGCTCAACTTCCAGGTCACATAGGTCAGCACATCAACTACGGCCAGGGAGAGACATCTGGGCTTAGACTACACTGCTTTAACAAATAATTGGAGTCACTAACACTAGTGTGTGTGTGTGTGTGTGTGTGTGTGTACCTGGGTTGGTGACCACGATGATGATACAGTTGGGGGAGTGTTTGATGATCTGGGGGATGATGTGTTTAAAGATGTTGACATTCCTCTGAACCAGATTCAACCTGCTCTCTCCTTCCTGTTGACGTACGCCTGCCGTTACCACGACGATGCGAGAGTTAGCCGTCACAGAGTAGTCTGGCCGTGGGAGAGAAATTAACAAGTTCAATTTTAGTTTATTAGAACATTTTAACACATATTAAAAGACAACGTGACCAATAAAATCGTTGAGAATTATACTAAAAAGTCAAAACATGTATTTATATCGTGGTCCCCTCAGTCAGTAAGGGTACTGAATATCACAAAGACATTTGACACGCAGAGGGCGGCCATCTTGGCTCTCTGGTTTCCTAGTGTCCCATTGCTACAGACTAACCTTTGCCGGCGACTATCTTGGGTGTTTTAAGGAAGAGGCTGCCGTGCTGCAGATCCATAATCTCTCCCTTCAGCTTGTCTTCCATCACGTCCACCAAGGCCAGTTCATCAGCTAGCTCCTGCAGAGAGATGGGGGGGAATTACCCCATACAGGTAATTCATATAAGTAAATGGTAATATTATTGATTACATATCATTTGCATTTGTACTTCTAACAATCTATGTTTTATAAAAGAGTTGAACACACAATGAACGAGGTGTTCCTACACGAGCAATAACACCAGCACAAAAGCATAGTAACAACATTGTTATAGCACTAATAAAGAGGGAATGTTTGTGTAATACAGACTACTGAGAGATGAGCAGAGAGTAATCCAGATACTACTGTAGTAACAGGTTATACTGTAGAACAAGATGGGGGTTAGACTAGACAGGTTATACTGTAGAACAAGATGGGGGTTAGACTAGACAGGTTATACTGTAGAACAAGATGGGGGTTAGACTAGACAGGTTATACTGTAGAACAAGATGGGGGTTAGACTAGACAGGTTATACTGTAGAACAAGATGGGGGTTAGACTAGACAGGTTATACAGTAGCAATGTGTCTGACATGAGTCAGTCCATAAAACACAGCAGGTCAGGTCTTACCCTGAGCAGGATGCTGACAGCACAGGCCATGCCCACCTGGCCGACCCCCACCACTGTCACCTTGTTCCTGGGGGGCTCTGGGGTCCCACTGAACAGGGGGGTGATGAGCTTCTGAAGGATAGAGGCCATGTTCAATGCTGGAGGGAGAGAGAGGGGAAAAGAGGGGTGAGAGAGGAGGGAGGAAGAGAGAGAGTGGAAAAGAGGGGGGAGAGAGGAGGGAGGAAGAGAGAGTGGAAAGAAGGGGGGAGAGAGGAGGGAGGAAGAGAGAGGGGAGAGAGGAGGGAGGAAGAGAGAGTGGAAAAGAGGGGGGAGAGAGGAGGGAGGAAGAGAGAGTGGAAAAGAGGGGGGAGAGAGGAGGGAGGAAGAGAGAGGGGGGAGAGAGGAGGGAGGAAGAGGGGAGGGAGGAAGAGAGAGAGTGGAAAAGAGGGGGGAGAGAGGAGGGAGGAAGAAAGAGAGTGGAAAAGAGGGGGTAGAGAGGAGGGAGGAAGAGAGAGGGGGGAGAGAGGAGGGAGGAAGAGGGGAGGGAGGGATAAACAGGTGGGGAGGAAGAGTGTACCTGGTCAGTAAGTATTTTACATGTCCAAAGAGATGCAATAGTGAACCCTCAGACACAAGCAGGACAAACACTTTGCCAGACCCAGCTAGGATTAATTTAGGTTTCATTAAATAATTGATGCACTTTAAAATGGCAGGCTGGCAGCAGAGGTGAGAGATTAAGGCTTTAGACCTGCATGACTTTCGCCTACACCCATTTCTTACACACACACAACCATTAAATCAACAGCCAAACCATATCACTGTGCAGAGCTGGTCGATCCTAGCAGGAAACCCTTAACTTCCTAAGGCACAAACAATAACAACAACAACAATAACAAACAAATCCTTGCTTTGTTTGAGGATGCTCCGAGCTGCAAGGTATAAATACCACCCAGTAATCAACATGTCCGACTAGACCAGACGAGAGCTACGGTGCGTCCCCGTGCAACCACAGCACCTCACAAAAGGACAGTATCCTATGTCCAAATCCTTTCAGGTCAGGAGGAACACGGTAGATGAGCTGTAGCACTACAGAGTCGGAGCATGTGACGCAAGCCCAAAACGAGGGCGCACTACAGATTGTGGCACAGTGACAGCAGCACAGAGCTCTAGAATAGGCTCCTCCTGCTTTTCCCGACAAGGCTTTAGGTTTACGCTTCGAAACACACCGACTGTTTTTACGCTTCGAACACACCGGACTGTTTCATTGCGTTTTGGGACACCAGAAGTAAACTCAGCAAAAAAAGAAACGGTCCCTTTTCAGGACCCTGTCTTTCAAAGATAATTCGTAAAAATCCAAATAACTTCACAGATCTTCATTGTAAAGGGTTTAAACACTGTTTCCCATGCTTGTTCAATGAACCATAAAGAATTAATGAACATGCACCTGTGGAACGGTCTTTAAGACACTAACAGCTTACAGATGGTAGGCAATTAAGGTCACAGTTATGAAAACTTAGGACACTAAAGAGGCCTATCTACTGACTCTGAAAAACACCAAAAGAAAGATGCCCAGGGTCCCTGCTCATCTGCGTGAACGTGCCTTAGGCATGCTGCAAGGAGGCATGAGGACTGCAGATGTGGCCAGGCCAATAAATTGCAATGTCTGTACTGCGAGGCCTAAGACAGCGCTACAGGGAGACAGGACGGACAGCTGATCGTCCTCGCAGTGGCAGACCACGTGTAACAACACCTGCACAGGATCAGTACATCCGAACATCACACCTGCGGCACAGGATGGCAACAACAACTGCCCGAGTTACACCAGGAACACACAATCCCTCCATCAATGCTCAGACTGTCCGCAATAGGCTGAGAGAGGCTGGACTGAGGGCTTGTAGGCCTGTTGTAAGGCAGGTCATCACCGGCAACAACGTCACCTATGGGCACAAACCCACCGTTGCTGGACCAGACAGGACTGGCAAAAAGTGCTCTTCACTGACGAGTCACGGTTTTGTCTCACCAGGGGTGATGGTCGGATTCGCATTTATCGTCAAAGGAATGAGCGTTACACCGATACCTGTACTCTGTAGCGGGACCGATTTGGAGGTGGAGGGTCCGTCATGGTCTGGGGTAGTCTTGATGGGTTCAAAACCTTGTTTCTATCTGGCAAGAAACAGCCCTGGATCCACTTTTATCTTACAATTAAAGACTGAACTTCATTCCTTTGAGATTAGTGACCAGAATCTGGCTATAGAGGGCCAATCCCAGAAACAGTGTACAGTGCTATGAAAAAGTATTTGCCCCCTTTCTAATTTTCTCTACTTTTGCATATTTGTGATAATGAATGTTATCAGATCTTCAACCAAAACCTAATATTAGATAAAGGGAACATAAGTGAACAAATAACACAACAATTACATATTTATTTAATAAACAAAGTTATGCAACACCCAATTCCCCTGTGTGAAAAAGTAATTGCCCCCTTACACTCAATAACTGGTTGTGCCACCTTTAGCTGCAATGACTCCAAACAATTTTATTTTTATTTCACCTTCATTTAACCAGGTAAGCCAGTTGAGAACAAGTTCTCATTTACAACTGCGACCTGGCCAAGATAAAGCAAAGCAGTGCGATAAAAACAACAACACAGAGTTACATATGGGGTAAACAAAACATAAAGTCAAAAATACAAACAGAAAATATATATACAGTGTGTGCGAATGTAGTAAGTTATGGAGGTAAGGCAATAAATAGGCCATAGTGCAAAATAGTTACAATTTCGTATTAACACTGGAATGATAGATGTGCAAAAGATGATGTGCAAATAGAGATACTGGGGTGCAAATTAGCAAAATAAATAACAATATGGGGATGAGGTAGTTGGGTGGGCTAAATTCAGAATGGCAGGTGCAGTGCTCTGACAACTGACGCTTAGAGTTAGTGAGGGAGATAAGAGTCTCCAGCTTCAGAGATTTTTGCAGTTCGTTCCAGTCATTGGCAGCAGAGAACTGGAAGGAATGGCGGCCAAAGGAGGTGTTGGCTTTGGGGATGACCAGTGAGATATACCTGCTGGAGTGGGTGTTGCTATTGCTATGGTGACCAGTGAGCTAAGGTAAGACAGGGATTTGCCTAGCAGTGATTTATAGATGACCTGGAGCCAGTGGGTTTGGCGACGAATATGTAGTGAGGGCCAGCCAACAAGAGCGTACAGGTCACAATGGTGGGTAGCATATGGGGCTTTGGTGACAAAATGGATGGCACTGTGATAACCTACATCCAATTTGCTGAGTAGAGTGTTGGAGGCTATTTTGTAAATGACATCGCCGAAGTCAAGGATCAGTAGGATAGTCAGTTTTACGAGGGCATGTTTGGCAGCATGAGTGAAGGAGGCTTTGTTGCAAATGCTTCCTGTAGTTGTTGATCAGTCTCTCACGTCGCTGTGGAGGAATTTTGGCCCATGCAGACCTGCTTTAACTCAGTGACGTGTGGGTTTTCAAGCATGAACTGCTTGTTTCAAGTCTGCACAACATCTCAATTGGAGATTGATAGGCCATCCAAAACGTTCAATTTATTGCTTTTTAGCAATTTTCATGTAGACTTGATTGTTTGTTTTGGATCATTGTCTTGCTGCATGACCCAGCTGCGTTTCAGCTTCAGCTCACAGATGGATGGTCTGACATTCTCCTGTAGAATTCTCTGATACAGAGCAGAATTCATGGCTCCTTCTATTAAGGCAAGTCGTCCAGGTCCTGAGGCAGCAAAGCATCCCCAAACCATCACACCACCACCACCATGCTTGACCTTTGGTATGATGTTCTTACAGTGGAATGCAGAGTTTGGTTTTCGCCAGGCATAATGGGACCCATCTCGTCCAAAAAGTTGACTCAAGTTTGCCAAAAAGCACCTGGATGATCATCAAGACTCTTGGAAGAACGCTCTATGGACAGATGATTCAAAAGTATAACTTTTTGGACGACATGGTTCCAGTAATACCCTTTGAGTCTGAATTGGAGGGGAAATTATTCAACTGGACCCCTCAGTGACCCATCTGGTGGAACCAGCTTCCCCTCTGAAGCTAGGACAGCAGAGTAATAATAAATAATAATATGCCATTTAGCAGACGCTTTTATCCAAAGCGACTTACAGTCGTGCGTGCATAAATTTTTTTGTATATGGGTGGTCCCGGGGATCGAACCCACTACCTTGGCGTTACAAGCGCCGTACTCTACCAGCTGAGCTACAGAGCTACAGAGGACCAGAGTCCCTGCCCATCTTCCGAAAATCCCTTAAACCCTACTTCTTCAAAGAGTATTTTAAATAATCCCACAGCCCCCCCGCTACCCCCCTTCTTGAACTAACACTCCCACTTGACTTTTTCCCACTTGCTAGCTGTGACTTTGCAGATAGCTACTTACTATGACTGTGATATGTGGTTGTCCCACCTAGCTATCTTAAGATGAATGCACTAACTGTAAGTCGCTCTGGATAAATGACAAAAATGTAATGTGGAGGTAATGTATCTCCGAATAAAATGTTGAACTTGCAAGAAACAATAAAAGTGCTTTTGCGGGATACCAAAACTAGCTTGTATATTTGTAAAAGACGTAAGAACATTGTTTGAGTATAGGTCCCCAATAACACTGATACTGATGTTGAAGCATGGAGGGAAATCTCTATTGCTTGTCAATGGTGTCAATGATGAGGATATACGTTTCCTACCAGTGAGCTTCATCAGCTGCTGCCATATTCACACTGTACCATAGATCAGAGGGTTAGCAAAATTTTTAAAAAAGGAAATAGTAACACAATAAAAATAACCAGGCTATATACAAGGAGTACCGGTACCGATAGTAGTACCCATAAATGATGCAGCCACCACTATGCTTGAAAATATGGAGTGCGGCAAGTAATGTGTTGTATTGGTTATTCTTTATGTTTGATGATATTTCTTTACTATTACTAGTAAGTACACTTAACAAGCCCCTGGAGACTCTGGCCCACCCCTGAGCCCTGTATCCATTCAGAAATGATGCGGGCATGGGGTTGCCCAATTATAGTACAGCATATTTTAAGTCTACGTCTTCCCACGGTGGAATCATTTGCATGCGGTAGAGCAAACGTGGGAGAATATTCATCTTAATAAGGCTCACCCTGCCAATCCATGAGATGGGAAGATCAAACCACCTTTGGAGATCAATTCTACATTTCTTGAGCACTGCAAGGAAGTTGAGTTTGAAAATATCTTTTTGGTTAGGTGAGACAAATATTTCCAGATATGTGAACCCTGTGGTCAACCATCTGAACAGAAAATGTGGGATAGTTGTCAGGTCTCCAAACTGCGGAATAGCCACGGTCTTATCACAATTCACTAACTGATACTATGGCAGGGACAGAGGCTAAAAGCAGGACATATCATACATTTCCCTAGTTTGATGTCCTGTCTGCTACTTATTGCCTCTGCCAGTGGCTCAACAATAAGAGGGGGCACGCCTGGCACTCCTGCCGGTCTGTCTTGCAGTATTTCTGGTCATGTCAGGCGGCAGCAAATTTCCCTAATTACACTGACCGTCTCCTCCTCCAGGGCAGGGCCAGCCTCTGACATGGGGATGAACACACCCACCCAACAACACAAATGAGTTGGGCCTCACTCGTCCTTTTACACCAGGGATGGGCAACTTTGATGGGGGTGGGGGCCACAAATTTTTTTTTTCTAACTACGCAAGCAATGATCAGTTTAAAGAAGCATAAAACATCTATTGAACTACTTTCCACAATCAGTCACACACACACACCTTTCAAAAACAAAGTCATAAAATGACGTTTCCACATTTTCATTTATTTATTGTAACATTAACCAACTGCGGTCGGGTGTTAACCTGATTGCACTTGTGGCATTGCCTTCCCTCTAAGGAGGGAACCCTCCTCCCTATTTCTTCAGTGTGCCTTATGACCAGTAGGGTTGGGTTCAGTTATTTCAATTCAAACAATTCCATAAGGAAACTGAAATTCCAATTTTAAATTAAGAAATTATCATTTCAGTTTACTTCTGGAATCTAATTGAAAAATGGACCCCACTCCTGCTGACCAGGGCCATGTTCAGTACGAAAACGTCTTGGAACGACGCAGATAGAAACGCTACGAATAGAGCCAACATGATTCTTTATTCTACATGTCATAGAGGCATGTCTGTTCTACATAGCATATTTCTCTCTGAACGTAACATGCTGAAGTAGCTCAGACCAGGGTAGGTGGGCTACAGGCAGAACAGGACAGCTGTGACTACAGCAGGCAGAGAGCGGTGTGCTGTGTGGATGTTAACTTAAGGATATGTTGTTTGAAGGCCGCCATCTTATATTGCTGTTGATAAGGCCCGCCATTTTGAATAGATATTTGTTGATAAGGCTGCCATTTTGTTTCTTTACTCTGTGATCCCCAGCTTCTTCTTGAGGGACTCGGGCATCTCTGGGGGAGGGGGACGGGGCAGGCGGAAGTAGACCTTGACAGAGTCGTAGATGAACCACTGCAGGGCGGTCAGGGTGCCGATCATGATGATACGGGCCACCAGACCCTTCCACACACCTGACGAGACAGAAAGGAGGAAGGAACAGAAAGCAACAGAACACAACGGTTTACACTCAAGTCAAATGTAACTTTATGTTACATCATATACAGTGGGGAAAAAAAGTATTTAGTCAGCCACCAATTGTGCAAGTTCTCCCACTTAAAAAGATGAGAGAGGCCTGTAATTTTCATCATAGGTACACGTCAACTATGACAGACAAATTGAGAAAAGAAAATCCAGAAAATCACATTGTAGGATTTTTTATGAATTTATTTGCAAATTATGGTGGAAAATAAGTATTTGGTCACCTACAAACAAGCAAGATTTCTGGCTCTCACAGACCTGTAATTTCTTCTTTAAGAGGCTCCTCTGTCCTCCACTCGTTACCTGTATTAATGGCACCTGTTTGAACTTGTTATCAGTATAAAAGACACCTGTCCACAACCTCAAACAGTCACACTCCAAACTCCACTATGGCCAAGACCAAAGAGCTGTCAAAGGACACCAGAAACAAAATTGTAGACCTGCACCAGGCTGGGAAGACTGAATCTGCAATAGGTAAGCAGCTTGGTTTGAAGAAATCAACTGTGGGAGCAATTATTAGGAAATGGAAGACATACAAGACCACTGATAATCTCCCTCGATCTGGGGCTCCACGCAAGACTCTCACCCCGTGGGGTCAAAATGATCACAAGAACGGTGAGCAAAAATCCCAGAACCACACGGGGGACCTAGTGAATGACCTGCAGAGAGCTGGGACCAAAGTAACAAAGCCTACCATCAGTAACACACTACGCCGCCAGGGACTCAAATCCTGCAGTGCTAGACGTGTCCCCCTGCTTAAGCCAGTACATGTCCAGGCCCGTCTGAAGTTTGCTAGAGTGCATCCAGAAGAGGATTGGGAGAATGTCATATGGTCAGATGAAACCAAAATATAACTTTTTGGTAAAAACTCAACTCGTCGTGTTTGGAGGACAAAGAATGCTGAGTTGCATCCAAAGAACACCATACCTACTGTGAAGCATGGGAGTGAAAACATCATACTTTGGGGCTGTTTTTCTGCAAAGGGACCAGGACGACTGATCCGTGTAAAGGAAAGAATGAATGGGGCCATGTATCGTGAGATTTTGAGTGAAAACCTCCTTCCATCAGCAAGGGCATTGAAGATGAAACGTGGCTGGGTCTTTCAGCATGACAATGATCCCAAACACACCGCCCGGGCAATGAAGGAGTGGCTTCGTAAGAAGCATTTCAAGGTCCTGGAGTCTCCAGATCTCAACCCCATAGAAAATCTTTGGAGGGAGTTGAAAGTCTGTGTTGCCCAGCGACAGCCCCAAAACATCACTGCTCTAGAGGAGATCTGCATGGAGGAATGGGCCAAAATACCAGCAACAGTGTGTGAAAACCTTGTGAAGAACGTTTGACCTGTGTCATTGCCAACAAAGGGTATATAACAAAGTATTGAGAAACTTTTGTTATTGACCAAATACTTATTTTCCACCATAATTTGCAAATAAATTCATAAAAAATCCTACAATGTGATTTTCTGGATTTTTTTTTCTCATTTTGTCTGTCATAGTTGACGTGTACCTATGATGAAAATTACAGGCCTCTCTCATCTTTTTAAGTGGGAGAACTTGCACAATTGGTGGCTGACTAAATACTTTTTTTCCCCACTGTACATCAAAAATATCAACAAATCAAATGTCTGATGGTGGTACTTGGATGATGCAGGAGATACTGAATCATGTCCGCTCCCCAGCCTGTCTGCACTGGTAGTTTTCCAGCGAGGGTGCCAGTGCAGGGAGTGGGCTGGGGAGCAGGTAGACTGTTCTCACACGCCAATGACTCAAGCACCTCCAACTGTACAGCCAGAAAGCTGCTGGGAGCGTCTGGGCTGGAGCTGCAGTCAGCACTCAGAGAGAGCGATAGCAGACTCAACAGACCAGGAGCGCCCCCCAGAGGTGGATCTAAGGAGCGTGTTGGAAACCTCTATTACACAACAGATTTCCATCTGAAAGATCCTACTGGGCGAGTCACACTACAGAGCCAAACCAAGCTGTGCTGAGCTGGCCTGTTACACATCCACCATAGTTAATAGAAGTTGCTGGAACGAACAAGGTGAACGGAAAATATCAGCGGCAGCACAGCGCGATTTGGTACGACTCGGTAGTGTGAAAAGGATATGGGGGGTGGGAGGGTTCTGATAAGAGGAATCCAGTACTACTCCTCACCCTTGGGTCCGAGCTTCTTGAGCACTCCAATGGCGGTACTGCCACTCTCCTTGTTCAGTACAGACACCACGGAGTCAGCAGGGTGGGACACGATGGCACAGAACACACCAGCTGCAGGAAAGAGAACCACCATCAGGGATGTGATTAGGCCAACATAGAACATATCAGAGAAAGTAGGAATTCCTGAATCGATTATGGAAAAAAATACATTTTGGATGACTATGGTTTAGGAGTAAAGTTATAGGCTACACCTTATACACAACGGAAACCAGTTGTAAAACTCATCTTTAATTATTTAATATCCAGTGTATCTACTTGTGGTTGGAAGTCTAACAACAACAAAAAAACGATCCATCTAACAACGCTTTAAAAACTGTGGACTCACCAATGTATCCGGCCGTGAAGGTGACGACCAGCTGTTCCCCCTTGGAGCACTCAGCGCGGGGTTTGGGCACCACGTGTTTGTACAGCAGCTCCACGGTCCTCTCAAAGCAGGCAAACTTCATCATGGTGTAGGGGATCTGCCTCATCCACAGAGGGACCACACCCTTGTAGAAGCTAAAGAGCAGTGGCAAGGGGCAGAGCGTGAGTGACTTGTTTGTGTTATTGACTTTTCCCACACCAGGATTTAAAAAAGGCCCAGTGCAGTCAAAACACCTGACTGTCCTCCATTTTATATACATTTCCAGACTGAGGATGGAATAATACTGCGAAAATAATAATGCTCTTTTAGTGTAAGAGCCGTTTGAAAAGACCACCTGAAATTTCAGCCTGTTTTGGTGGGATGGGGTTTTGACCTACCTGGTGACATCACCAGTCGGTAAATTAGTTAGACCAATAAGAGCGTTCCAAACCTCTCTGCCAAAAACAGCTCGTTTTCAGTTTTCCCCTCCCGACTCAGACCACTCCCAGACAGTCCTAGCTAAATTCTTGCTTGAGAAATTGCTCTTTGCTAAGAAGCCATTTTAGTTTATTTTTGACCATTTTAACTGAAAGCAACCACACTAAGGTTTTTTGATACTGAGATAAAAACTTCTGCGTTGGACCTTTAATCTAATTCTGGACTAAACAGCTGTTTTAATAGATTCTTCATTGAGCATGCATTTAAGACCAGCAGTACGCTTAAACTGGGTATAGGAAACAGGAACCAAATGGTCTATGACCTGTGTAAAGAAAATGTAAGTAAAGTTATGTAGGGACATGTAAAAGTTGTCCGCTCCCCAGCCTGTCTGCACTGGTAGTTTCCCAGCGAGGGTGCCAGTGCAGGGAGTGGGCTGGGGAGCAGGTAGACTGTTCTCACACGCCAATGACTCAAGCACCTCCAACTGTACAGCCAGAAAGCTGCTGGGAGCGTCTGGGCTGGAGCTGCAGTCAGCACTCAGAGAGAGCGATAGCAGACTCAACAGACCAGGAGCGCCCCCCAGAGGTGGATCTAAGGAGCGTGTTGGACTTTGAAACCTCTTCCTCATTGAGGAGTTTATTCTGGGCCAAGTTTATTCTAGTCATTACAAAACAAGGCCAGAGTAATTCAGCTGGTCCCAATGTGTTCCCTCCCCCCTAGACCTTCGATGGTTGCAGATCTGTAAGGTAGAAGCAATATGGTGAAAGCGCACCAGCACTTCACTGACTACACCAATCCAGACTCTTCAGATATACAAACATAGAAGGGTTAGGGCTAAGACAGAGGTGGCTAAATGTGACCGGCTGATTCAGTAGGGTACTCACGCCCAGAGTCCCTCCTCGGCAAACATCTTGGGGGCACACTGTCTGAGGTTGTTAGCGTAGCCAGGCTGCGTCTGGATACGCACTTTACACGCCTCCATGGGGGCCAGGGCGATGTCAGCGAAGAACTCCGCACTGGCAGACGCAGCCAGGTAGAGAGAGGTCCTCCACAGGTAGGTGTTTTCCTGGGTTCACCAGACAAGGAGGGTAGGAGGTCAAGGGCAAATCATCATCTCCATTAGTCTTTCCAAGACTCCTCGCATCTCATCGCCTTGCCTCCTCCTCAGCTGTATTGGAAAAGAAGGTCCAAGATTCCATCCCTTAGACCTTCTTCAATGCGTTTTGAGAAGCAGGCGAGAGGATGCAAGGAATCGAAGAAAGATGAATTGAGAAAGATCCGATGAGTTAACATTATGAGAGGACGACCTTATTCTTTGGGTCTTTCGCAATTCATCTTTACTCGATTCCTCGCATTCAATGTCCTTGCGAAGAAGGTCCGATACAGTTGAGAAGGAGTCGAGCAGATAGGAATCAATATATTGGCTAAGTCGCCCTACTCCTTATATACGGCACTACTTTTGTTCAAAGTAGTGCAGTAGGCTATAAGGGCAGCAGAGTGCCTTTGTCTCACCGATGAGCACTACTACATTACTGACCTCTCCGATCATGTCGCTGTAGGTGATCTTGAACACCTCATAGAAGCCAAACTTGCAGAGACCCTGCATGGAGTAACCAATGAAGGTGGGAGCCCAGCCCTTAGCCAGCCCTCTCATGCCGTCCTCCTTAATGGTGATGGAGAAACCCTTGAAGATGCTCTTGTACTTGTCTGGGTCCACCTGGAGACAGAACGTACATTATAAACTGAACTGATAATGATTTTTTGGGGGGAATAGTGCTGTGGGGTTCCTGTAGGGGAAATTCATTCAATACTACAGGGCCATAACACTCAATGTATTATCAATTTATTACGGTTGGGGTCAATGCCATTTAAAATCAGGAATTCCAATTTACTCCCTGGATTGAAATGGAATTCACCCTCAACACTGCAATGTATCCATTCTTCCAGCGCAGCAGAGCACATTGGTCACAGAGACTAGAACTACGTCCCAAATGGCACCCTATTATCTACATAGTGCACTACTTTGACCAGAGCCCTATGAGCCCTTGACAAAAGTAGTGCACTATATAGAGAATAAGGTGCCATTTGGGACGCAATCCTGACCAGCGGATATACAGACCTGCAGACGGCACTTGACCAGGTCAAGGGGAACGACCGCCGTGTGTGTGATCCCGCAGCTGAGGATGCCGCCGAAGCCGCACAAGGCATAGTATTTCTTAGAGCCAAACTCGCAGCTAACATCAGAATCTAGAGCAGACCAAACACAATACAGAAGAGACAGACAGACAACACACCATGCTGTTAGTCAACATCACTTCTAAGCCATGCCGAGTGTCTCACACCACAACGTTAACAATGGATTGTCTAATACGCTTTCTAGGCTTTTTCCTCTTCATTATACCCTCGAGCACAGTGGAGAATTTGCTCTCCTTGACACCGACAGTCATTCATGTTTATTGTAAAGAGAGTAATAGCACAAAACAAATCTTCAATAATAAAAGGTGTGTTTGGGTGATTCCTCTATTCCCATACCAGGGCCATTATTCATTGAGTGTCAGAGTTGGAGTTCTGATCTAGGATCAGGTCCCCACCTGTCAATAACCTCATTGGAAACGTATCCTAGATCAGCACTCCTACACTGATGCTTCAGGAATACTGGCCAAGGATTTTAGGCCCAACTCCAGTTTGTAACAAGGAGGATGTCCTGTCCTGGCTAGGGATTTGACTGCAGTTGTTGCTAGGCTAAAGGTCACTGATGTCGAATGAATGTGGGTACAGTATCAAATTGCTGATTGGACACAGAGAAAGGGCAAGCGCCTGACAGTACCATTTAGGAGTCATACCATAAAGTTAAAGAACGCCAGCTTCACATTCTGTCAAAGCTTCACATCTCACGTGACTTACTTCGACTTAGTCATTTTAGCTCCTCGGGACTCAACAATACATCTCTAGTTCAAGCATGCAAATCAAATGATAACTGGCTGTTTCCCCCCAGCATATTAGTGGAAACACATCACACCGTTGCAAAAAAAAAACAAGTTATTTGGGATGTAGTCTTGTTTCAGAAAAAATTGTTATCTGGGACGTCAACGTCTTAGTGGAATCCACAGCACAATATCCATGCCATGCAAACCCCTGGTCGGGGCCACAGACCTGCAACCTGCACTTGACGAGGTCAAGGGGCACCACTGCTGTGTGTGTGGTACCACAGCTCAGGATCCCACCGATGCCACACATGATGAAATAATGCGACGAGCCAAACTCACAACTGTCCCCCTCTGAGGAAAAGACAGTGAATTGGGGTTCTTTCACACATGTAAGAGGAAACAATGTGAATATACACTGTAGTATTAGGTCTACTCTTTAGTTGGGTCGTTGGTGCAGAGACCGGAATACAAATGTACTGAATCTATAACTGGTGCCTCACATTCTTTCTAAGCCGATACCTCAGCTCGACAGTCTAGCAACGGTGGATGGAGAGCAGAATCACCTTCATGACTGCGTTAAAGCTGATTATTCCTTTTGTATGAGTACATGTAGTTAAGGGGCAACTTATCTTCCATAGTACGTAAACTGAGGAGGGTTGTAAACGGTAGCCTATCCGTCTTATCTATTTGAGAGTGTCAAGTGTAATGAAGCCACACGTTGACATTAAAATCACTAACTGATAGACTAAAGGGAGGAAACTGTCAAAGCAAGTAGCACAGCCTAGGACAAGGCCATAATGAGACCTTTAGTCATGGGTAGACTTCCAAACTCACATGGCAAGGAGATCAGGTAACACCCAGTGCAAGCCCCTATACGCAAGTCTTCATGACACTATTCTTTCAACTCAACCATGACATTAGGCCCCCATGTGTTATTCCACTTCTTTGCAACAAAATAACCCCTAGGCTGTTACAGTGTTTACTTTGTAATTAGCTAGCTACCTGTGCCAGGTCTATAGATAACATGAGACCATTTAGGTCTAACAATGTCAGAGAAATTGTTAAAGACTCCAGCCACCCTAGTCATAGACTGTTCTCTCTGCTACCGCACAGCAAGCGGTACCGGAGCGCCAAGCTTAGGTCCAGGAGGCTTCTAAACATCTTCTACCCCCAAGCCATAAGACTCCTGAACATCTAATCAAATGGCTACCCAGACTATTTGCATTTGCCCCCCCACGCTGCTGCTACTCTCTGTTTATTATCTACGCAGTCACTTTAATAACTACCCACATGTACATATTACCTCGACTAACCGGTGCCCCCGCACATTGACTCGGTACCGGTACCCCCTGTATATAGCCTCACTATTGTTATTTTTACTGCTGCTCTTTAATGATTTGTTACTTTTATTCCGTATTATTTTATATTGTATTTTTTTTGGTATTCTTTCTTAAAAACTGCATTGTTGGTTAAGGGCTGGTAAGTAAGCATTTCACTGTAAGGTCTACACCTGTTGTATTCGGCGCATGTGACAAATAAAATGTTATTTGCATTGTAGCTTCAGTCCTCATAAAGGGATTGGGCTTTGGCAATAGTATGAGCTGGATTCCTATTTACATTATCTAATTAGCTAGATTTATCTGTAGACTTTGTCATAGCTACTGGCCTAGTTATTACAAAACTGTGCCCTTCAGTGTCCTCCATGCATGACTGCAAGGCCTTGCCCAAAAGGAAGTGTAAAGGGAATGTGTAGAGGCCAAAAGCTAACCAAAAATGTCTGTGCCCTGATGATCAGCGATCAGTTTTTCAAAGGTTATCTGGATTTCGGCTATTGGATAGGATTAAACTAATAGAAATATAATTAATAGAACGCGAGTCCCCATCCATGTCAATGATTAGTCTGTTCTATTCATTCTATTTCTGTGCATTTAATCCTTTAGCCGAAATCCGGGCAGATAATTTTAGAAAAACTGGGCCCAGATGACTTAACCTTCATTGGTGTAATTCAAAAATACAGACATGGGTGTAATCACTGATAAGTAAAGAGTGATAAGAGACGGTTCAATTGGCTTTCGTTCATAAACCGATACCGCAATGGGACTAGTAAAAACAGCGGTTTCAGAAGTTTGCAATATTAGCAATCAAACCTATTTAGCTAGCTAATTCGTTGAGGACTTTGTTAGCAAGCTAGCTACCGTTAGCTGGCTAATATTAAGTAACATACACCACCTCTTCTTACCGGCCACTGCAGCGGCAGCCAATGTGCGTTTGCTTGGTCCATGTTCGGCAGCAAGGCTTTGTGATGGCTCCTCGACTTTTTGTAGAGTGAACAGGGGCGCGCTGAAGGGGTTCGCCCGCGCCAACTGTGTCAACGCGTTGGGGTACATTGTTCCTTAAGGGTGGCTGTGGGGCACAGATAAAGACAACGTGGTTAGCTAGCTTGACCAAAAACAATAGATGAAACAAATCAAATGTATTTAGTTAGATAGTTGGCCAACTTAGCATGGAAATTACATTTCATGTAAGTTGTTTCAACATACAATTGTTACTTTAAAGCGATAAAGCAAGAGTTCGTACACAAAAGCCTGCTGGCTAGCCTGAGTGTTAGCTAGGTGCTAACGTTACGTTAGCTCGCAAGCCAACATTTTCTAGCTTCTCCTTGCTGTAGCAACAAATATTATTGTTTTGAGAAATGCCTCCCACATCAACAAATGTGTTACTACGTAAAGTATAAATTCATAAAAAGTTATCTATGTATGTTCTTTACTTCCAGGCTTTCAGTCGCAAAATGGCGCCGCCGTCCTTCACCACCGGTGAATCGTAGAGACCGTCGTGTATGTCAAGTCTCCGTTCTAAGGGTGCTAGAGAGCTACGTCACATGAGGTAAGAGGATACGTCAGTTCCGCTCTTTTGGTGTCTTTGTGTTGCGCTCTGTGGCATCCTACCTATACCAGGCTTTTCTGCATTAAATCCCTTAGGTCTCTGATTGCTCCAGGTGGCAATATGTGTCCTTTTTGTGTTGTTCATTAATTGATTTGTCCTTTTCCTTTGTGACAGGCACACATTCAAGTTGAAAGATGCCACTCAACACTCTTCTTTTACCTTTGAGTTGGATGCTTATCTCCCTATGAGTGAATGTTTTCAGTTTTTGTTGAAATATTCTCAAACAAGAGCATCCCTCTGAGGTGTTTTTATGCATGTGACCAACTGGGTTAGACTGTGGGCGTCTGCACAGTGCGCACCACAAGACTGTTAACCCACTGAACTAAATCCTAGGCATTACCTCAGAGAGCCAACACAAATCTTCCGGTCTCAGGCAAGACAAGGGTTCTCATAATCGTCACCAACAGATATCAGTACAGTAGCTGTCCATCGAACAGTGTACAAACTCTGCCTCAATAGAGAAAACCACGGGGAGACAATTGAATTACCACATTTATTTCATGATACTGTTTCAAATAAAAACAGATTCAAAATCCTTACCCCCACAATCCCCATCATATCTGTCCATCCATGGGAAGCTAGCTGCCTGATCAAAGTAAAAAACATTGAATCTTTAATATATTCACCTGTGTAACCACAAGTCAACAAAGAGGTTCAGTTTTAGGATAGCATTTAAACATTTTTTGACATTTCACTTTCACCTCGACAAAAGACAAACATTAACAATTCACATTAGAAAAATACACCAATAAAAAATACTTATTTTAAACACTGGACAAAAATTTCAACATCTTGACAACAAAATTCAATGAATGGTCAATATAAGTTAAGTTGCTATCAATATTACCATTAGTCTCTCCTCAGTCAATTGTTTTATTGTCCCCTTTAGTGTTACCTCTTCTATGACGATGAAGTGTACATGAGGCAGAGTACATTTCTATTTATAGTCCAAGTAACCAAATTGAATACTTTGTTAACTCGTATACTTGCTCAACTACCTTTTGCAAAAACGTTATTCTTCCCAGATCAGTAGTGTGCGGAACCACTAGGAAGGGCAGTGTGGGTGCACTAAAAAAAGACAGCCAGTCTTGGGTCATGTTCATTAGGCAACAAACAGGGAAAACACACATTAAAACAGAGAGGATTATGCCCATTTTGCTACGGTGCCCTACTGATCATGACCCTGTAGATAGGACAGGAGGATCTGGAATCTAGCACAACAAATCACTACTAAATGAAACACGTACGTAAACTCACACAAACTCACAAAGCTATACTGGGATTTGGTCACGGCCCCTCAAGTCAGGTGCCATGATGAGCCATTCAACGGTCAGACCACTTAATTAGTTACTGCAGCATATACCAAAAACGAGCAATTTATCCAAAGAAAATCAGTTTTATGACCTTTATAACTTGAAAATAAGGGGTTTTCCTCATACAGTGACGAGACCTGACTTTACACTATTGGACATTATCACTCCTCCCAGCATTGATCAGATTAATTTAGAGCTGATTAGAATAGACCTGAGCACCATTCAATTCATAGTTTCAACAAATGATTCTACCTAGCTTTATTATTACTACTAGTGTATATTCAAAAATCCATACAGAAATACTTGTAAATGTTTCCGTAATTAGTAGCATTTCTTTGTGCTTGAATTAGTGGGAGGGCACTAAGCAGAGTTGGGGTCAATTCCATTTAAATTCCAGTCGATTTAGGAAGTACACTGGAATTCCAATTCTTTTCAATGCTTTTTAATGAGGAAAATTTGGAATTGTTTACTTTGTGAATTGACTGGAATTTAAATTGAATTGACCCCTACACTGGCACTAAGTGCTAACAGTGTGCAGGCACTTCACCATCAGAAAAACGCCTGGCACCACAGACACTCCAAAAACTACAAACATGTCCTTCAAAAACTACAAACATGTCCTTCAAAAACTACAACCATGCATACGACTTGTCTGTCCTCTCTATATCACATGGGAGTTCTATTTACACGCATAAGGGAAAAATACACACACAAAGAATACACAAAATACACTTCACACTATGATTAAAAACAACTTCATAATCAAAAACAAGTCTATTCAGACTGTCTCGCCAAGACAGTGTTGGTTTTCCAGGAAGCTGGTGTTGGTTGGGTTGAATACCCCCCCTGCTCTCCTCACGTGGGGTGAGGGGTGAGGAAAAGTGAACAAGGAGGGGACAGGGTAATAGTCTACCAGCCCAGATTAAAAGTCAGTCAGTCAGTCCTTCAAGGTGGGTAACCATGTATAAAAAGGTGAAGATGTTGGTGGTGACCAGAGGATGCGATGGAGGGGGTGTGGTGAGCTAGTGAGGTGTGGATGGCAGAGCAGTGGCCAGGTGGTCTGTTGAATAAACGGGGTTCTGACCTCAATTGGACAACCTGGTAAAATAACGGTAAAAAATACCCAAAACAAAGGGAGCAGGGTGGAGAGGGTGCACTGCCTACTTACCGCCACTCTCTGCTCCTGCACTTTGGCTGCTGCCTCCCCCGATACCCAGTGGCACAATCACATTATCGACCACGGCATCCACCACCTTATCAACCGTGCTACACAGGTGACCCTTAGCGCTGTTTAGGAGACCCTTGGCGTCGGTTAGCAAACCCTTGAAGGACTGAACCTGATCAGCATCGAGGTGCTGAATGGCGAAGTAGATGGACCCGGCTACAGTGATGAGCACCATGAGCTTCAGCAGGACAGAGAGGAAGCCGGGCCTGGCCGGCGCGTTTGAGCCCAAGGAGCTGCATTCAGAATAGGACTCTGTGTAGATGGAGCGCTCCAAGAGAGACTCGTTCAGCCAGTAGTCGCTGGGTTTCACCGGTCGGCCCGCCGCGCCGCGAATCGGTCGCCTGCAGCTGGCGCTGGGGAGAGAGGAATTAGAGGATGAGGTGAGTGACTAAAGTAATTACATCTACTGCCTTAAATACCAGTAGGGCTGTGAAGGTCATGGAATTTTGGATGGTGGAAATAGGCCAGCCAAATGACCGCAGTCTCCGATATAACCATCCCTAGCCGTGTCCTCAGAGCACGCGCAGACCAGCTGGCTGCTGTGTTTACGGATATATTCAATCTCTCCCTTTCCCAGTCTGCTGTTCCCACATGCTTCAAGATGGCCACCATTGTTCTTGTACCCAAGAAAGCAAAGGAAACTGAACTAAATGACTATCGCCCCGTAGCACTCTCCTCTGTCATCATGAAGTGCTTTGAGAGACTAGTCAAGGATCATATCACCTCTACCTTACCTGTCACCCTAGACCCACTTCAATTTGCTTACCGCCCCAATAGATCCACAGACGATGCAATCGACATCACACTGCCCTATCCCATCTGGACAAGAGGAATACCTATGTAAGAATGCTGTTCATTGACTATAGCTCAGCATTCAACACCATAGTACCCTCCAAGCTCATCATTAAACTCGAGGCCCTGGGTCTGAACCCCGCCCTGTGCAACTGGGTCCTGGACTTCCTGACGGGCTGCCCCCAGGTGGTGAAGGTAGGAAACGACATCTCCACTTCGTTGATCCTCAACACTGGGGCTCCACAAGGGTCCGTGCTCAGCCCCCTCCTGTACTCCCTGTTCACCCATGACTGCGTGGCCAAGCACGCCTCCAACTCAATCATCAAGTTTGCAGACGACACAACAGTAGTAGGCTTGATTACCCCTACCTGTCCCAGACCTGCTGTTTTCAACTCTAAATGATCGGCTATGAAAAGCCAACTGAGAGACCTGAGCCCTAGGACCATACGTCGGGACTACCGGCCGTGGTGACTCCTTGCTGTCCCCAGTCCGCCTGGCCTTGCTGCTATTCCAGTTTAAACTGTTCTGCCTGCGGTTATGGAACCCCTACCTGTCCCAGACCTGCTGTTTTAAACTCTAATGATCGGCTATGAAAAGCCAACTGAGATTTATTCCTGATTATTATTTGACCATGCTTGTCACTTATGAACATTTTTGAACATCTTGGCATGGTTCTGTTATAATCTCCACCCGGCACAGCCAGAAGAGGACTGGCCACCCCTCATAGCCTGGTTCCTCTCTAGGTTTCTTCCTAGGTTTTGCCTTTCTAGGGAGTTTTTCCTAGCCACCGTGCTTCTACACCTGCATTACTAGCTGTTTGGGGTTTTAGGCTGGGTTTCTGTACAGCACTTCGAGATATTAGCTGATGTAAGAAGGGCTATATAAAATAAAATTGATTGATTACCAAAAATGAGACCGCCTACAGGGAGGAGGTGAGGGCTCTGGGAGTTTGGTGCCAGGAAAATAACCTCTCACTCAACGTCAACAAAACAAAGGAGATGATCGTGGACTTCAGGAAACAGCAGAGGGTGCACCCCCCTATCCACATCGACAGGACCGCAGTGGAGAAGGTGGAAAGCTACAAGTTCCTTGGCGTACACATCACTGACAAACTGAAATGGTGCACCCACGCAGACAGTGTGGTGAAGAAGGCGCAACAGAGCCTTTCCAACCTCAGGAGGCTAAAGAAATTTGGCTTGGCACCTAAAACCCTCACAAACTTTTACAGATGCACAATTGAGAGCATCCTGTCGGGCTGTATCAACACCTGGTATGGCAACTGCACCGCCCGCAACCGCAGGGCTCTCCAGAGGGTGGTGCGGTCTGCCGAACGCATTACCGGGGCAAACTACCCGTCCTCCAAGACACCTACAGCACCCGATGTCACAGGAAGGCCAAAAAGATAATCAAGGACATCAACCACCCGAGCCACTGCCTGTTCACCCCACTATCATCCAGAAGGCGAGGTCAGCTCAGGTGCATCAAAGCTGGGACCGAGAGAATGAAAAACAGCTTCTATCTCAAGGCCATCAGACTGTTAAATAGCCATCACTAGCACATTAGAGGCTGCTGCTGCCTATTGAAATCACTGGCCACTTTAAGAAATGGAACACTAGTCACTTTAATAATGTTTACATATCTTGCACTACTCATCTCATATGTATATACTGTATTCTATTCTATAATATTCTACTGTATCTTAGTCAATGCCGCTCTGTCATTGCTTGTCCATATATGTATATATTCTTGAATTCCATTCATTTACATTTTAGTAATTTAGCAGACGCTCTTATCCAGAGTGACTTACAGTTAGTGAGTGCATACATTTTATTTTACTAGATTTGTGTGTATTGGGTATATGTTGTGAAATTGTTAGATATTACTTGTTAGATATTACTGCACTGTCGGAGCTAGAAGCAAAAGCATTTCACTACACCCGCAATAACATCTGCTAAACACGTGTATGTGACAAATCAAATTTAATTTGATTTTTGATTTAGTACAGCAAAAAAAATACAAGATTACACAAATGTATTCCTCTCCTCTGCTCCTGACTGCATGTACTACCATAGATTATATTTCTGTGTGTGCTGCTGCACCTTGCTGGCACCTTTCTATGTGTGCTTGTTTGCTACAACACCTTGCTTGTTTCAGCAAGGAGAAACAAAGTTTAATCACGTTGTTAAGAGTCCATGTTACCGCAGAAACGGACTCAACCACACTAATGCCCGGCCGTCCAGACTTCAGTCAGCTGTTTGTTTGTTCATAAAAAAAAAAAAAAAGATTATGACGGTTATTTTATTTTCATGACAGTCTTCATTTATAACTGTGGATTACACGGTTATACAGTAATTGTGCCAGGCCTACTGGAAAGAGCATTACCTTTCCAAAATGATATTTAATCTTTCTATACAAAACAACCATTCTTCAAGGCTACTTTGCTGATGAAGTGAAATGTCAACAGACTTACCTGATGCCTGTGGGTGAAAGGATCTCATTAGCGAGAATCTCTTCAACATTCTCCCTCGTCTTCTTAGGGGTCTGGTCGCCAGTTGCTAGGTTCACCTCCACCACCTGTAGCTGTGAACATTGACAATAACAACAGATGATTGAGAGGCTGGAGTTTTTATGGGTGCAAGATAATGTTATTTGTACATATTTGTGCTGAACTTTCTTGCTGTTGAAAACGAAAGCAGTTTTAATGTGAGAGCCCTGATTTCCATTGCATGTTTTAAGATGTTTTTATTATTATTTATGTATTATGTATTCTATATGGAAAATAAAGTTGAACTTGAAGGCTTACCTTACTGCTCCATCTGCTGCTGTTCCTAACAGTGACAGGAGTCTTCCCTCCGATCCTCACAGGCTGCTCCACAACAGGAACAGCCTCTGGTTCAGGAGCAGTAGCTATCTCATCTGGCACAGGTAAAGCGAACACGAGTCAGTGAGAATCAAGGCATCTAAACTGACAGTCAAACATCATAAAGTAAAAAGGATCCATTCCATTTCAATTCAGGAAGTAGACTGAAATGAACATTTTCCTCATTGCTTTTCAGTTTAGGCCTACTTCCTAAATTGAAATGGAATTGATCCCAACCCTGAATTAACTTTATTTGTTTAGGTGTGCTGCCTAATTAATGGTGCATGTTCTTGTGCAGTGGTAAGATGATTGCTCTCACCTTCCTCCTTGTCACTGTACTGGCCAGAGTGTGTGTTGCCGTTCTGGTTGCCATCTGCCTTGGCTGCAGCAGTAACTCTGGCAGTTTCAGGTGGGCTGGAAGTAGTCTCAGCTGTAGGTGTATCCAGTAGCTTCTGAAGCTTCTTCTCATAAAGCTTCCTGTTGGAGCCTGAGGGAAAGGCAAGGGAAACCAGTTTGGGATGAAGTGAACTGTCGTTAAAGATATCTCTCAGTTTGTCTGAGTCTGTTGGTGCACGCACCTCAATAGTCTCAAGTGGCTTCCTCTCCTCGCCTCCTTCCCTTCATCTACACAGGTTTGAAAGAACTGAAGAGTTGAAAGCAGATTCCTCAGTAGGCTTCTGCCATTTCGCTTTCACTTCTCTTCTCAGATCAGTGCAGATGAAGAAGAGGAGGACACCTTAGACAAGTGAGAGATATAAGCAGGACTCACCAACCATGGGCCCAGCGTTGACTCCATGCTTCAACAGCTCATCTTTTAAACTTGCATCGGTGAGGTCTGTGACTTCCACTTCTTCTGAGCGAGGCTTGTCTGTCTTCCTGGTAGCTTTCTATTGATGGATTATGGGTGTCAATACATAGACTGGTTAATTAGCTTATCTAATAGACCAAAGACTAGCCTATCTCTGACTTAAATAACGTTATCTAGTAAACAAACATCCATTAGAGAACCAATTCAAGGCATGAGTAGGAGGGAAGAAAATAGGAAGAAAATAGGATATTTAACTGAAATAACATCACATGGAAAGGCAACCATCATTTTACAACACAGGTATCTAGTGATTTCATGCCTTATGACTAACATTACAATATCAATTCATACTCATAGCACTGTAATAACCATTTATAACATCATATTTCATTACTTACTCTTCCAGATCGGCTCTTGTTGGAGACTACAGGGGCAGGCAATTCTTCATCACTGGAGAACGTGTCTACAGAGGGTGGACATTTTTTGTTCAGAACGGTCAAGTTCTTCAGGTACAACTGAACGTAGACATCTTTCTTCTGTTCGGAGCTGGGAAGAAGGACATTGTTGGCCGTGAGCTCACTTTTGAGCTTATCCTTCGTGAGAACCGACGGATCTTCGAGGAATTCCGCCATGCCTGGTTGCTTTCTTGTAGCTAAAAACTGTAGCTAGCAAGTAATGCTGAAATTTAGCAGTTAGCAAGCTCGGTCGCTAACAACAACAACAATGAAACGTGCAGAGCTAGCAATCTCGGCAAACGAAAAGACTGGCGCCCAACGATGTAACTTAGCTAGCATGAACTAGCTATCCGGTTTAGTTACTTGTTTTTATCTTCAGATGTATTCACCTCCGATCGCTTGTCTCAGGCTGCGATTATTTTGCAAAACTACAGATGCAATTTAATGGTATATTGAAACTGAACAAGTAAATACGGATTTTAAACTAGGCCCTATTAGTTAAAACCCGGCCTATTTGCGTCTGTCTGTCCGCAGTCGTAAACCAGTTAATACCCAAGGCAACAAAGAGGAGAGCTATTGGACGTTAGACCGCAATGAACTATAAACTAGATGGTGATTGGTCGGTCTTGAAAATAACAGATGCACCTGCCACAAAGAAAGAGGAGCTTCAACATCAGTAGGCCTAGTCAGCAGTCAAAATAGTATGTTGAATTCATTGTCTGAATTTCTGCCCAGATGGATTTTCGTATAGTTAAAAGTCCTTTATAATGACATGAGAGGTAATTTCCAATTTCATAACACTGATGATGATGATGAAACTCTGCATCCCCATCTGAAGATGGCAGTGTTATCCACTAAATGGTTGCGTCTGAAAACCAGAGTTCGTGAGAGCAGCCCCTTAAGCACTTCACATTTCACAGACAATAACTGACAAAGGAAAACTGTTATAACAGTGTTACATTAAACGTTATGAACCTTGTTTGACACAGGCGTACATTGGAATATTCTTAACATAATGTACACGCTGGTCAGATCGTTCTGAAGTATAAATGATAAATAAAGGTAAGATAAGACCTTATCTCACAAGGAAATAAATGTCCGTGACTAATTTGACCAGCTGAGAGCGAGAGAGAGCTAGAGAGCACAGTCATAGAAAACTCTTTCTGACCACTGTCTGGCTCCCGTCTTCAAGGCATGCCAGTTGCCAGGCCTTTAAACTCTGCGGTGGTGAGGTCCCTATGATGCCATGGTGACAGTGGTTTGAGGTGGCAGAGTGTTGCCCCCCTACCACCCGTAACTCAACTAGACCTGGGGCTGCGTCCCAAATGACACCATATGCCCTATAGTGCACTGGAGCCCATAGTGGTGCACTATACAAGGAATAGAGAGCCGTTTGGGACACACCCCTTTCTGGGATGCTGCTGCTACCGTAGAAATCAAGCAATGGATCCCCAGCCCACATCAGCCTCCAGCCTCAAACCACACAGAATACAGTGCTTGGAGTTTATAGTTCAGGTTTTCCATAGTTGACTTGCCAATGGGGTGTAGGCATAAAAAAATGTTGAGCCCTTGAGAAACACCTCTTAAGTTTTCTTTGTATGTCATTTACACAGAAAATATGCGGCGGGCCAAGAATCATAGAAAGTGCCTCCTTAAGCATAACAGTCGTGCCCTCTGAAAAATGATCAAAGTGGAGACTGCAATTATCAACGTTCACATGTTTTCAAAATGAGTTCATGTAAGAATGAAATACTGTATAAGGACATTGCTCTCTTAGGCTACAGTACCATACAGTGATTGTGAATGGCTAATAATATATATTTTGGGATGAATGTTTGTAACCTCTTGAGGCTAGATAAAGATTTTGCAATGGTGTTAACTTTTGGATACTTACTGAACTAGGCCTCTCTCAAATTTCCCCACCTGATTAAATTGTAGAAGAGTCTCTGCGCACTTAGATCAATGCACATTCAATGAGTATAAGGTTCAAGCTTTCAGTCATGAAGACATTCATCTGAGCATGCAGAGCATTTGATTGTCATATTTTAGCTTTGTCAATGAATTTGTTTGGCTCCAGATAATGGGAGATGTTTAGGCTCTCCGTGACCTAAATAGTTATTGTGTAGAGATAGTTTGGTAACATTTCACTTAAAGCCTGTAGGTATAATGCATTATAAGACTTTACTTTTATGACCCCCTTACAACATGCTATTATCATCCTAGTATTATCATGACTAAGTGTGTCATAGAGAGGCATAACATTATTATAAACCTTATAATTAGAGTTGTGTAGTCTTAGATGAGCCCAGATAAGATTCACATACTCAGAAAGTCTCCATAATCAAGAATGTAACAGCATGATGGGTGGGGACTCGGATGAGGTCTTGACTGAAATCCAACTCAAAGATCCAAAGTTCCTCTAAAAAGATTTTTTTGATCATTTGGAAAAATGTTGAACATAAGACTCTGTCCTTGGTCCAGTTTATCTTGGATTTTAAGCATTTCTGAATACCAATCGAGCCAACCGCTGCTGCAGGAGGAGCAAAGGAAAAGTCAACCTTTTACCACCCAGTGAATGTGTCTGATCCAATTCCACTGACACAACAAAATAAATACTGGTGAAATTGATAGAAGATGTAAAATGTAAATGGTTGAAAATGATAGTTTCAATGCATGGAGACTGCCAGGTACATTCGGTGCCGCCTCTGCCTATATGCAGACTACGCGAAGGGCCCAGTGGTGCAATTTCAAAATTTGGCAGTACATCAGCAGTTCTCCACCTCATGGCAAAATGTGTAGAATTGCAGGATATTACCTTTAAAACTGCAACATTTTCTCTACACCCGATGGCAAAATGTGCAGAGTTGCAGGAAATAACTTTAACACTGAAACAATTCTTTATCCACTGGTGGGGGCACAGAAATGTTTTGCCCGCGAGGTGGGGCCCCCTAACCAAAAATCGCTTAGGGCCCCCAAAAGGCTAGGGGCATCCCTGGATACATTGCACAAGGAATAGTGATTACCAGTGGAGTCCACATTCTTTAAACATGTTTTCTGGTATCCCAAATCTCCCATTTACCGGGTTTGATGTTTGATTGAATATGGCCCCTTGTGTGATCCTGATCGTTCCTGGGTAGGTTCCAACAGTTCCGTGGCACTGGATACAAATTCAAGGTGTGTGTGTGTGTGTTTCCGTGTGTGTGTGTGTGTGTGTGTGTGTGCGTGCGTGCGTGTGTGTGTACCACCACTATACAATAACTGAATCAGAATGGTTGGTTGGTGGGACATTTTCCCTGCTCCTTGCACAAACCTACAACAACAACAGTCCCCTTAATCCACTGAGGATGTTATTCATAACTGCCAAGCTAATTAAGATCCAACCCTGTCGTTTCCTGTTCCAGAGGGAGGTATGGCGCTAGGATGGAGGGAGGGTGGGAGGGATAGAGGGAGGGTAGGATGCGGGTGCCGGCACTCTGACTGCGTTTCGTTTCACAGGAGCTGAAGAGGAGATTTGTGTGTCCTGGCCTCAGAACAGCCATGCAGCCATCCAGCCATCCAGCCATGCAGCCATCCAGCCATCCAGCCATGCAGCCATCCAGCCATCCAGCCATCCAGCCATCCAGCCATGCAGCCATGCAGCCATCCAGCCATCCAGTAGTGGTTCAGCTCAGTCTGCTCACACAGTATATTTTTGTCTGTTGACAATTCAAACTAACTGTACGTAAAGGACACACACTTAGTTGTATACATTTCTCTCTGCAGGGGAAACTGAGATCCTCTCTTGGACCCTCTGTTGATGCTCATATGGCTCTCCACTCATTGGCGCCATACCAACTAAGTGCTCCATATACTTGCATTATTATTATTATTATTATAGGTTAAAAAAAAATTATACTCGTTTTGTTTGGCTGTCGAAGACAGAAAACACAGCTCATGTCTGTGTGCACTGCACTGGGCTGTTTCAGTTCAGACTAATGTTAGGTGAACTTTCAAGTCTCAAAATGAATGAAAAATATGTTTTTAAAATCCCTGTCGAGGACACCGGCAGCTTATGGCATGCCATGTTAGGTAATTTAGAGGAAAACGTAAGTGTTGACCCAACATCTACTCCAAGTGTAATGGAGTCACATCTAATTAATACCATGGAAGGGTCAACACAACCAAATACATATTCAAGATCTAGTCCCGTACTCACAAGAGACTCACTCAGTGCTGATATTGGATCAGTTTTGCCTTTAAGATCATAATCCATAAGATAACATGGACAGAGGGGACCTGATCCTAGATCAGCCCTCCTACTCTGAGATGCTTTTTGAATACAGGCCCTGAAGTTACCCCTGACTTCCAATTCACATCTCAGTAGACGTTAGTACAGGAGTTAGAACTTTCAACCTTGTAAATCTTTTATCCTCCTCGCTGTAATTTAAGAGATCATGGGCCCTGTGTGCATAGGTAAGCAGAGCCGGTGCCAGGAGACCTACAGTGCTATACGCCAAACACAATCACCAGCCCAGCAGCCCTGCCCAAACATAAATCCATTCCGTGTCCCCCAGCACAGAACTGGCTCTCCGAGACAACCGTATGGCGTTCAGCCTCGCAGCGTCCCTCAGCAACTCAATACCTGCAGCACAATTAAGGGAACTTTTACTCTGGCCAACAAAAAAAACACCCTGCAAAGTGAACGTCTCCTTATGTAGGCGACAGCTGATATAATAGCCATAGCTAAAGAGTCCTCGATTAAATTCTATGGGCCTGTTTCCCGGACAGAGATTATTTCAATGGAGATTCTGAGCATGCTAAATGTAATTGAAAATGAACGCCAGGTGTGTAAGCAACGTATCACTGAAATTCTCAAGGGTAATTCAGACAAACAGTTAAACCCGTCACCTAAACATGGTTTAACCATGTCTCAAACTTTCACTGAACAAACATAAATTAATATGGCTGACCTTCATTAGGATTAAGATCACTCTATTGGTTAATTGCACACAAGGTCCAACCAAAATGTTACTTCCGCTTTTAACCCCTCCAAAAGACTCACATACAAATACCGTTTTATTTTTATTTTGCGTGTTTGGGGGCTGCCACACTAGGACCCCGGGGAGCTGTTGTGAGAGTGGGAGGTAAGTGTCTTGCTCAAGGACACAACGGCAGGCAATGGCATCTAGGAATTGATACCAGTAAACCTGCCAGCTCACTTCCTGACAGATTTTTTCCTGTCGGACCCGGGATTTAAACAGGCAAACCCTCCAGTTGCTGGCTCGCCTCTCTAACCACCTGGCTACCTGCCGCTACATGATTTAACCAAGTCACGAACCCAGTTGACCGTAAATAGCCTACAGTCCTGTGGCTGACTGACACGGTTGAACCGAGTGGCTGGCCGGTACCTCAGGATGAACAGAGAGAGGGTAACCTGGAAGGCTCTTGAATTAACAGGAAATAAATATTTCCGTGCTTAACTTGGCCCAGGAGCCCTCAGTCAGGCAGGGCAAGCAATCAGACCAGCTTCTGCTTAGTTTCCCTGCGCTGCCCACCGGCCACCTCGCATGGTTGAATGAACACCGTTACCGAACCAACTGCCCGGCCCGGCGATGCCTGGAAAAGCCAAAGAGCAAAATACTTTTCTCAAAAGACTCCTGTGCTGTGAATTGCCGGTGGCAGCCATGGCATTGGCATGCCCTCTGGCTCTGTCCATTTCCCTCTCTCTCCATCCTCTCCTCTCCATCCTGGATGCCTGGACTCTGAGCTCACCAGCCTGGCCCAGCGGCACTCCACCGGAGCAGCAGACTGGGGTTCAAATACAATCCATATAAAATCCTTTAGCTGGGCTTGATTTAGCTGGGTTTGATTGAGCTGGGTTTGATTGTGCGCACTTGGCTTAACGGACCAATAGAATAGCCCCAAAATGGCAAACCCTGGCACCATCTGGCACTACTGACAGGCTAGGGCAAACACTCAAAGTATTTGAAATATAAGTCTGCCCTCCATTGGAGCAGCCGTTCGTCGTCCTGGAGTCTGGAGCCTCACTGTACTGTTAACCCTACCTAATAAATCAACCAGCATTCAGCAGAAACACAAGCAGCACTCACAGTCACACCGGGCCAGATCGAGGGACATGTCAACATCTCAATGTATTTAGCATTTCACTGTAGGGGATAGTGTTGTAAGTTGAGCCACCCTTGTTTCTAGGAAACCATAAACAAAATTAATAATTTGACCAAATATTTAGGAAGAGGTCATCATTTCATGGAGTCTGTGAAGGAAGAACCCACCCGGCAGAAACTGGTGGAATCAACATTGTTTCTACGTCATTTCAACCCAAAAAATCTATGTGATGACATTCAATCAACGTGGAAAACTGATTGGATTTGCAAAAAGTCATCAATGAAAGGGCATTTTGTATTTTTTTTCACCCAACTTTGAACCTAAATCCATTGACATGGTGAATATTGTTGTTGATTTCACGTTGAATTCACATTAGTTGACAACACCACCAAATGTAATCAAAACTAGACGTTGAACTGACATCTTTGGGAAACCACATGGAAAAAGTGGTCAGCAAGTTAGGTCCAAAAAACAGATTTTCACTAAGTCAAATTAATTTATTGTGTTAGAGGTTTCTTGATGCTTGTATCTAAACCAAAGTAGATACTTTTAAGATTTCTCTATACATCAGTTAGAGTCTCTATAAGCTTCAATATGAGGCCTTAAACCTAGCATGAAAGTGCATCCTTGTAGCTGTGTGGGCTAATATAGTCAAAATGTTTGCCTTCGGGTAAGTTGAGCCAATGGTTGAGCCAATGTCAAGTTGAGCAAATTGAAGTGTTTTCTTCCCAGGCATAATGCAAGGCGTTATCTCTGGGATATGAGGTAACAACAGGGCCTGGCCTATTGTCACGATCGTCTACGAGAGAGGACCAATGCGCAGCGTTGAAGGTGAACATAATATATATTTATTCAATGATCACACGATCAAAACAATAACCAACGATGCGTGACGTCTAAGGTTACAACACGAACAAACCTTAACGGAACAAGAAACCACAACACAAAGTGAAAAGACCGATAGTTAAATATGGCTCCCAATCAGAGACAACCAGCTGACACTCGTTGCCTCTGATTGGGAGTCACTCAGGCCCACATAGATATACAAACATAGACTTACATACCCTGGCTCAACATAACATAGTCCCCAGAGCCAGGGCGTGACACCTATGTTAAAAGTGTTTAAAAAAGTACAAGTGTTTGTTAGGTGTTAAGCCTCTGTTAAAAGATGCTTAAAATTATTAAAAGACAAAAAAAGTGATTGTGATTGTGTTGAATTGTGTTTGGGAAATAAAGATAGACATGGTTTTAAAAAGGTAGTGGTAATATTTCATTCAGTACAGAAATTTGAAGGCGGCTTAACTTACCCTGTCCCGATGGCTCAACTAACCTCATATCCGGGGAAATTGTGCCAAGAGACCACTTTCTTTGGACAAGCTATGTTTTCAAAACTGTAATCTTTACATGATTTCTGACTATTTCCAGGGATACACAACATCCTGAAATATATGTAGACATCTTTGTTAGAAAGAATACTATATTTCCCTTGAGGGAGTGATGCTGAATGAAAAAAAAACGAAACTTACCCGACTCTCCCATACTGTAATTTTTGGCAGAGCTCCAGCCTACATTTTTCAATTAAGAAATTAATTGGAGAGTGGATGGAGAGTGGATGGAGAGTGGATGGAGAGTGGATCTACCATATCTGATAATAAAAGGCTTGTCAGGCCTGCATGGCTGGGGACCTTTTCCTACATGTAGTTGAAGAGGTGATATTAAAGGTAGAAAATTATATTTAAAAAAACTATGATCTTGATCCTAAGGAATAACATGTCAATAATGTACATTTTAAAGCAGTTCATGAATCACAAGCCAAGCATAGATTCTCAATATGTGTTTAAAAATGATCAGATTTATTTGGTCAGTCAGTTGAAACTATGGGTGCCCACTGCCCACCCAAAATCAGAGTGGACAGCGTGAAGTGAGTTGTTTGCATAGAGAAGCAATACTAAGCACTTTGTAACAGAGCATTGAATGTTATAGAGGAAATCGCCACCTTAAAAGAATGTTCCTTTATTCTACAGCTCTATGTTTAAGAAATAATAAAAGACTTGCACTGAAACGGAAGTCAGTGTTGAAAAGTATTTTTCCAAGGTTCCGTGTATGAAACATGAATGCTTTCAATTCATCTCTAGGGTATGAGAAAAAAATGTGTCTGGTATTGGTGGTCTGCAGTGTTGGGGAAGATACTCTGAAAATATAGTTTACCAAGCTACCAATTACTGGAAGAAGTTAAGCTACACTAAAGCTACCATTAAGAAAAATACAGTTTACTTAACTAAAGTTACTTTGAAAAAATAGTTCACTACATCCAAACTACTTTGTAAAAAATTATCATATCTGAAATGTCAAAGACTACAAATTGCAAGAACGGGTCACTCTGGAGTCAGATCTGAGTTAACGGAATGTTTAATTTGGCCTATTAAACACAAAAACCAATATTTTATTTTATTTTTGTAAATAAAAGTAGAGTGTAGTTCCAGTAGTTAGCGTCACCGCTACATGGCAAAAAAGTTATTAACTACTGAAAATACTACCAATATTTTAATTTAGTGCAACTACCACCAACCTACTGCAATATTTAGTTAAATTACTAGTTAAACTATATGTAGTTCCCTTCTCCCAACACTGGTGGTCTGGTATTGGGAAGTTGAAATAGGCTACAGAAAGAAACACATACATTTAACTACAGCAAAGATGGAAAAAATGATAATATTACTGCTGTTTCAGCAAAACAAGAAATTGCAATTGAGTAAAGAAGTTAAATAAAGAGGAGAGTCTAACTGAATGATTATGGGAGGGCTTACACGCAAGGCTGTCAATGGTCTTGCCAGTTTCACCACTGCCTTGCTTATCGTTGGTATGGATGAACACCCCAAAAATAAACTAAAATGTTGTATAAATGTTCCGTACATACTTAGTACAATGTACTTACACAATGTACTTAGTGCAAATGTACTTAAACAAGAGCTCGCTTACTCAAAGGTATTCATCAGAACAGGTTCGGTCCAGCCATTAGCTTTCATTCAGTTCAGAGCTGTCTCAAGCTCATGCAATGTGCCAAAGCAGGCAAACTACACGTTCTGGTAAACCACACGTTCTGGCCAACTACACGTTCTGGTAAACCACACGCTCTGGTAAACCACACGCTCTGGTAAAACACACGCTCTGGTAAACCACACGTTCTGGTAAACCACACGCTCTGGTAAACCACACGTTCTGGTAAACCACACATTCTGGTAAACCACACGTTCTGGTAAACCACACGCTCTGGTAAACCACACGCTCTGGTAAACCACACGCTCTGGTAAAACACACGCTCTGGTAAACCACACGCTCTGGTAAACACACGCTCTGGTAAACCACAAGCTCTGGTAAAACACACGCTCTGGTAAAACACACGCTCTGGTAAAACACACGCTCTGGTAAAACACACGCTCTGGTAAAACACACGCTCTGGTAAAACACACGCTCTGGTAAAACACACGCTCTGGTAAAACACACGCTCTGGTAAACCACACGCTCTGGTAAAACACACGCTCTGGTAAAACACACGCTCTGGTAAAACACACGCTCTGGTAAAACACACGCTCTGGTAAAACACACGCTCTGGTAAACCACACGTTCTGGTAAAACACACGCTCTGGTAAAACACACACTCTGGTAAAACAGCCTAGCATTTTTCCCGCTATTAGTTCCATCTTTGTACTGTTTGGGCCCCTCTCTAGTCTAGCGCTGACCTATTTGTACCATAGAAGAAGTGTTATGTCAGTGTAAGTGTCAGTTCCAAGGGGATTGGGTGGAGATAAGCCTGCAACAGGAAGACAATTGTTGTTGTCATGTTTACTTGTTTTCCAATCCAATGACCCTCTTCATCATAGGTCAATATTTGGGAGTCAGTCAGTGAAGTCCTTGCATGGTTTCCATGGTTTCTTGGTACTAGTCGGTTGCCAATCCACCAGAGGCCTATCGATGGTCTGAAGCCTCACAGCGAGCAAGGTTGATCCGTGCCAGCGGTGAGGGGACAGATGTGCCAAAGTCTACTGGGTTTGGCTCCATCCTCACCCCCTGGCTTCCAACACCCACGTATCCAGCTGAGGTACAATAATTTGACACCTCTTAAGCAGCAGGACCCTTTAGCGTGACAACCACCGCTTTGTTTTATATCCCGGCCTGTATTTTGAACGCAATAAGAAATTACAGTCAGCAATGGAATTGGAAGTTCAACCCCCCCCCCTCCCTCCCGCTTCCTTTATCCCCCCTTTTCCTATGTGGGATTTAACCTACACTTTGTGGTAACCTTGCTAAGTTATCCGTTTTTTTCTACGCTCTCCTCTACTGAATAAAGGGTTTCTTTCTCTATGTCTTGCTTGTGAAGACTTCAAGGACAGCTCCCTCCATCTGGCATTAAGTAGTCCTGGTGCTCCTGGTGCCAGTGGCGAGTTAACTGACACTACTGCACTTAGACTAATGGCAGTGAGTGAACAGAACACACCAGTCATCTCCCATGAGGTACGTTGGTAGGTAGGCCACCTACTCACCTTGGATTGGAACATACTCCCAGGCCTAACTCCCTCATCCCCAATCACAGTGAGCCTCTTACTGTATGTCTTACCACCCACTGAACCACTGAACCAAACATGGAAAGAAAGCGAGGCATGAAAAGAGCGATTGTCTCATCGATTGGAGCACACGTACACCACAGTGTAGGGGTGAACAAGAACATGGAACTTATATCTTCAATACATGTCCTCCTTAGAAACTGCTGCATCCATTCGCTCCTTAGAAAGATGGATTGGTCTCTTAGAAAAATAAGATTACTTGTGATCTCCTTTCTCCGGATCCCTCTGAAAGACAGACACATGTTGGGGAGGTTGGAGTAGAATAACACTTATTTATTTTTTACTTGAGTTTCGCAGAAAAGACAACGCTGGTCGCTGTCGTCAACCCTTTCTTTTAAAAGCAGGTTTTGTCTGTGGTTTTGGTTGAAGACTCTCAGTGGCTCAATGTGCTGCCAACCCCTGTCTCTCTCTACCTGCCAGCCTGCCAGTCTTCCTGACCTTCCTCTCCAAGGATTCCATTATATTTGTTATTTTAAACACCTTACAAGATGTAAAATCAGCCACTTTAAATTTGATGTTGTTGGACAGGATGTCCAGAAGAAGAAATGTCATGTAAATGTGTCCAGGACGAAGAATCACGCCATTGTCTTGAAATAAGTCCGCTGCTTATGTACTCAGCTTAGGAAAGGAGATGAGGTTGTAGAGGAGAGGATCTAGCTCTAACCAGAGGTTGACTGTCTGCATTACAAACACAACATCTACAGATGAATGCTGCGGGGGAAAAACAGATCTGCACCATCATCACTACCACCACCACCCTGTGCAAATCAAATCACCACTTAGTCAGAGCACCAGAGTGCAGCCTAGTGTCTCACCTCACCTCCTCTCCTCTCACCTCTTTTAAACCCCCAGCCAGCCTCAATGGAAACCTAAAAAGAAAGCTTTTTTAAGAATGAAGAGGGTTTTTCTTTTTCAGTTTGTTGCTAAATATAGTCTCCAGCAGTCCGGGCTGCCCAGTGGGAGGTGAGAAGCAGGCAGGTACCAGAGCCACATTCAACAAAGATGAGCCCCAGGTCCTGCCCAGCACCCGACGGGTGGCAACTGCCGGTGGTCTTCCCTTTTTAGGTCCGTCCCAAATGGCACCCTATTCCCTATACAGTGCTTTTTTTTAACCTATGTAGTGCACTACTTTTCGGGCTTTGGTCAAAAGTAGTGCACTACGTAGGGAATAGGGTCTATGGGCCCTGGTCAAAAGTAGTGCACTACAGAGGGAATAGGGTCTATGGGCTCTGGTCAAAAGTAGTGCACTACAGAGGGAATAGGGTCTATGGGCTCTGGTCAAAAGTAGTGCACTACAGAGGGAATAGGGTCTATGGGCTCTGGTCAAAAGTAGTGCACTACATAGGGAATAGGGTCTATGGGCTCTGGCCAAAAGTAGTGCACTACAGAGGGAATAGGGTCTATGGGCTCTGGTCAAAAGTAGTGCACTACATAGGGAATAGGGTCTATGGGCTCTGGTCAAAAGTAGTGCACTACAGAGGGAATAGGGTCTATGGGCTCTGGTCAAAAGTAGTGCACTACAGAGGGAATAGGGTCTATGGGCCCTGGTCAAAAGTAGTGCACTACAGAGGGAATAGGGTCTATGGGCTCTGGTCAAAAGTAGTGCACTACAGAGGGAATAGGGTGCCATTTGGAATGCAGCCTTTCTCTTATGCACCGGCTGTTAAGTAAACACTGCAATCCTGCGGTCGCAGGATGGCGTGGCAGCGAGCGAAAGGATTCACTGTGCAGTTAGGGCAGTTAGTTACACACAGCTAGGGTATGTTGTCTCTCTCGCCCTGATTCAGACCTCCACCCCCGCTAGCTTTCCCAATCTGCTACCTCCCAAGTCTACCCTCCCTCTCTGTCTGTATGGCTTGGGGTCGAAGATCAGACAGCGACAGATCGGGATGGAGGGTTCGATCCTGGGACCCTGCTGGGATGAGAACTCCTGGTGGGGGCAGTGTTGGACCTTACCTGTCCTCCTACCCTACCTCCCAAACGGCAGGATTTGATATCCAAATGAAAGAAAGTTGGATAATTCCTTGTTTTGCATCCTTAGTTCCCATGCAGAGCCAGTGTGCAATGAGTGAGCTCTAATATAAGTCACAGAAATAGAGAGCATCTGAAATCTGAGGGTCTCTCTTGATTATACCATGAAAATGGAATTCCTGAAGTTCATAAATTCACTATGAATTGAATATGAATTTCAAACCCAATCAGATTAGGCAATGGACTTGAGTTTCATGGACTGAAAAGATGGGAATTGCAGCATACGGGAGGACCTTTTTACCTGTCTTAGTCACAGTACGAAATCTCAAAGCAAAACCAGATTGCCTGGTCCTCTGATACCATCACATTTCTTTGGTCCATAACATGTTGTAACTTGTGTATAAAATATGGGTATTTTTAACACTAAAATAGAACTAGCACTTGAGCGAGACCTGAAGGTCTAGCATGTTTTTTCCAGGGTACTCTGTATCCCACATTAAAGGGATACTTCGGGATGTTTGGCCCTTTATCTACTTCCCCAGAGTCAGATGAACTCGTGGATACCATTTATATGTCTCTGTATGCAGTTTGAAGGAAGTTGCTAACTAGTGCTAGTGAAATTGCTAACTAGCAGATACCCATAGACTTCCAGCCATTGTGCTAGTTAGAATTGGCTTGCAAAAATACCTCTTAACGTCCCCTTCATACTGGACCCAGCGACATCAAAATGAGATCCACGGGTTCATCTGACTCTGATGAAGTACATAAAGTACATACATTGCCAAAATCTCGAAGGATCCCTTTAAAACATAGAAGGGTCACGTGCCATTCCAAAGCATTTATGTCAAAGGAAATAATAAGTCAAAAGAACAAGGGGAACAGGTGTAATTAGAAAAATACTAATACTAATATTATTATTGTACATTTTTTATAACAATTATAAAGATAAACATAAATAAAATCACATGCAGTGCATTCGAAAAGTATTCAGACCACTTGACTTTTTTCACTCTGTTAGGTTACAGCCTTATTCTAAAATTGATTAAATTGTTTTTTCCCCCCCTCATCAATCTACACACAATACCCCATAATGACAAAGCAAAAACAGTTTATTCGAATTTTTGGCTAATTTATAAAATAAAATTAACTGAAATATCACATTTAGTATTCAGACCCTTTACTCAGTACTTTGTTGAAGCACATTTGGCAGAGATTACAGCCTTGAGTCTTCTTGGGTATGACGCTACAAGCTTGGCACACCGGTATTTGGGGAGTTTCTCCCATTCTTCTCTGCAGATCCTCTCAAGCTCTGTCAGGTTGGATGGGGAGCGTTGCTGCACAGCTTTTTTCAGGTCTCTCCAGAGATGTTCGATCGGGTTCAAGTCCGGGCTCTAGCTGGGCCACTCAAGGACATTCAGAGACTTGTCCCGAAGCCACTCCTGCGTTGTCTTGGCTGTGTGCTTAGGGTCGTTGTCCTGTTGAAAGGTGAACTTCGCCCCAGTCTAAGGTCCTGAGCACTCTGGCGCAGGTTTTCATCAAGGATCTCTCTGTACTTTGCTCCGTTTATCTTTCCCTCGATCCTGACTAGTCTCCCAGTCCCTGCCACTGAAAATATTCCCCACAGCATGATGCTGCCACTACCTTACTTCACCGTAGGGATGGTGCCAGGTTTCCTCCAGACGTGACGCTTGCCATATAGGCCAAAGAGTTTGATCTTGGTTTCATCAGACCAGATAATCTTGTTTCTCATGGTCTGAGAGTCTTTAGGTGCCTTTTGGCAAACTCCAAGTGGGCTGTCATGTGCCTTTTACTGAGGAGTATCTTCCGTCTGGCCACTCTACCATAAAGGCCTGATTGGTGGAGTGCTGCAGAGATGGTTGTCCTACTGGAATGTTCTCCCGTCTCCACAGAGGAACTCTAGATTTCTGTCAGAGTGACCATCGGGTTCTTGGTCACCTCCCTGACCAACGTCCTTCTCCCCTGATTGCTGTTTGGCTGGGCGGCCAGCTCTAGGAAGAGTCTTGGTGGTTCCAAACTTCTTCCATTTAAGAATGATGGAGGCCACTGTGTCCTTGGGGACCTTCAATGCTGCAGATTTTTTTTGCTACCCTTCCCCAGATCTGTGCCTCGACACAATTCTGTCTCGGAGCTCTTCGGACAATTCCTTCGACCTCATGGCTTGGTTTTTGCTCTGACTTGCACTGTCAACTAAGGGACTTTATATAGACAGGTGTGTGTCTTTCCAAATCATGTCCAATCAATTGAATTTACCACAGGTGGACTCCAATCAAGTTGTAGAAACATCTCAAGGATGATCAATGGAAACAGGATGCACCTGAGCTCAATTTCGAGTCTCATAGCAAAGGGTCTGAATACTTATGTAAATAAGGTATTTCTGTTTTTTATTTTTAATACATTTGCTACCATTTCTAAAATCCAGTTTTCACTTTGTCATTATGGGGTATAGAAAATAGCAGCAGGTAAAATTATCAGCAGCAAACGCAGTTAATGTACAGTTAGCATTAGAACTTGGTGAAAAATAGTAGCAGATACAATTCCATAATACAGTTATATTTTCAGAGCTTTTCGAATCAACTAGTACAATTGTTATTATTATTATTGTTATTATTATTATTATTGTTATTATTATTATTATTATTATTATTATTATTATTATGTTTTTTCTTACTTTCCATGAAACAAGGATATTTGCTGGGTCTCAGGATACCCAAACACCTTTTTAAAAGCTTTTTCCAAGAGGTGTACTTGACAAAACGTTTGCACCCAGGAATGCTATATAGACCATGGTACGAGAATGCCAAAGAAAACACTTGAGGGCAATTCCAGAAACAAGAGAGAGGAAACAAATAGCGATCCATTGACTGAACAAAGCAGCTACAGATGTTTGATCTTAATTTGATCACCCTGTTGTTACAGGAAATTAACTGCATAACAGAAAATGCAAAATTGTAGTGTATTCAAGGTTTTAAAAGGTTTCTAAACTTTGCAATTTCCACTTTAACATTTTAAAAACTAGAAATGAATTAATCCCTACACAAATCCATTAATTATAATCCAACAATAATTCATATTTCCTTTTGCTGTAGGATTATTTTACTGCTGTGAGAAACTGGTCAAATTAAGATCCTACATCTGTACTAGAACTGAGACAGGCTTTCTGAAAGTGGCATGCCCTTCATACAATCATTTGTTATTTGGCTAGTCTTCCATCCAATTCAGGACAGCTTCAAGATATATATAGATATATACAGTTCCAAACTTCTTCCATTCAAGAATGAAGGAGGCCACTGTGTTCTTGGGGACCTTCAATGCTGAATAATGTTTTTGGTACCCTTCCCCAGATCTGTGCCTTGACACAATGCTGTCTCGGAGCTCTTCGGACAATTCCTTCGACTTCATGGCTTGGTTTTTGCTCTGACATGCACTGTCAACTGTGGAACCTTATATAGACATTTGTGTGCCTTTCCAAATCATATCCAATCAATTGAATTTACCACAGGTGGACTCCAATCAAGTTGTAGAAACATCTCAAGGATGATCAATGGAAACAGGATGCACCTGAGCTCAATTTCGCGTATCATAGCAAAGGGTCTGAATACTCATATAAATAAGGTATTTCTGTTTTTTATTTTTAATAAATTTGCAAACATTTCTACAAACTTGTTTTCGCTTTGTCATTATGTGTAGATTGATGATGAATTCTGTTTATTTAATATGTTTTAGAATAAGGTTGTAATGTAACAAAATGTGGAAAAAGTCAAAGGGTCTGAATATTTTCTAAAGGCAATGTATATATATTTTTAAAGAGAGAAGCTTTTGAATTATTTTATTTTTCATTATCCATGAAGCAAAGTTGTTGCTCATGGTTTCACCTATGGATAATAATACAAAATAAGTAAAGTATCATTTATCTATTGAGAGCTTTGTCTGTCCTTGCAATGCTCCCTTCTACAAACGGAGGAGGGAGATCATAGTTCAGTCTGTAAGTCAGTCTAGGCTACCTGTAAAGGACCACAGGGGTGGCGAATAGCAGGGCTGTGGCTTTCTGAGCTTCTTAGTGGTGCAGGCAGAAGGATTTACGGTAACTCTCAGACAAGCGTTCACAGCTAGGGCTCTTGGCAAGATGGTCATATTGTCCCTGGCCGGGCATCAAACCCACTGGTCCTGAGGTCCAAGAGTACCTATACACAAAACCCCTCACCCTAGCCTAGGATGTTTGGATGATAAATCGCCCGACGTTTAGTGGCAGGCAGGACAAAAAAATATTGGCCTTGCTGGGGAAATCAATTTGAATTAATTCACAGTGAGATTGCTGCATGCTGGGTGGTTTAATCTGATTTACCTCCTTTTTCTAATTGACATAGTGTGCATCCCAAACGGCACCCTATTCCCTATATAGTGCACTACTTTTGACCAGGGCCCAAAGGGCAACCATAAGGATAGGGTGTCAGTTGAGACGGAGCGATACTCTTCCTCTCATTAGTGTATAGTATGTGTTTTCTGTCTTCCTGCAAATTCAGAACAGGTGCAATAGCAAGACAGACGCGGTGTAAGGAATACAATTTGGTAGGGTACCAAGCACCAATGGGGGTGACACCTAATACATTCCAGTCGAGATCAGGTGCTTTGACCAAATTGTCTTTGAGTGCTTTTCTTCCTCCGTTGGGACTTTATGTTTCTATGTAACTGAACCAGATCGCAGCCTTGCTTTGGCCGGCGGCTTCCAATACTTCTGGTTTTGATAAAACGAGATGTTGAGTATTTGAGATGTTCTGCCCGGAGGTGAGTGCTGAGCAGTTGGCATACTATGAAACAGAATTGACCAAATTAGGTATTATTGTGTTTTATGGGAGATTAATAAGTTTATAATACAATAACATCATTTTATTAAATAGCCAATTTTTCCTCTTTTTGGGCTCAGTCTGTGAATAATCGTTCCTTTCTTTTTTAAAGGGCACCGCTGGGATAGTATACTTTTGTTTCAAAACAAACAAAGCGTTCACTATACAACGAACACTGTTGATCCTATATTTTACTCATTTAGCAGACGCTCTTATCCAGAGCGACTTACATGAGCAATTAGGGTTAAGTGCCTTGCTCAAAGGCACATTGACAGCTTTTTCACCTAGTTGGCTCTGGGATTAGAACCAGCAACCTTTCGGTTATTGGCACTACTCTCTTACCCACTAAGCTACCTGCCATTTAAGATATCACTAAGCTACCTGTATCTCCTAAAAGCTTTTATCGTTTTTCAGTGACACTTTAAACTAAGTGCTACTCCTGTCCTGAAGCTATTTCTGTATTTCAGCAGTCAGTGTGCAGCCTTCTTATGATGCTAATCTAATACCAGGTGTTTATAATGTCCCAGTGCCAATGATCAAAAACGCATCCCGCCAAAGTCACCAACCAACCGTCCCAACCGCCCCTGAGAAAACGCATCCCGCCAAAGTCACCAACCAACCGTCCCAACCGCCCCTGAGAAAACGCATCCCGCCAAAGTCACCAACCAACCGTCCCAACCGCCCCTGAGAAAACGCATCCCGCCAAAGTCACCAACCAACCGTCCCAACCGCCCCTGAGAAAACGCATCCCGCCAAAGTCACCAACCAACCGTCCCAACTGCCCCTGAGAAAACGCATCCCGCCAAAGTCACCAACCAACCGTCCCAACCGCCCCTGAGAAAACGCATCCCGCCAAAGTCACCAACCAACCGTCCCAACCGCCCCTGAGAAAACGCATCCCGCCAAAGTCACCAACCAACCGTCCCAACCGCCCCTGAGAAAACGCATCCCGCCAAAGTCACCAACCAACCGTCCCAACCGCCCCTGAGAAAACGCATCCCGCCAAAGTCACCAACCAACCGTCCCAACCGCCCCTGAGAAAACGCATCCCGCCAAAGTCACCAACCAACCGTCCCAACCGCCCCTGAGAAAACGCATCCCGCCAAAGTCACCAACCAACTGTCCCAACCGCCCCTGACAAAACGCATCCCGCCAAAGTCACCAACCAACCGTCCCAACCGCCCCTGACAAAACGCATCCCGCCAAAGTCACCAACCAACCGTCCCAAACGCCCCTGAGAAAACGCATCCCGCCAAAGTCACCAACCAACCGTCCCAACCGCCCCTGAGAAAACGCATCCCGCCAAAGTCACCAACCAACCGTCCCAACCGCCCCTGAGAAAACGCATCCCGTCAAAGTCACCAACCAACCGTCCCAACCGCCCCTGAGAAAACGCATCCCGCCAAAGTCACCAACCAAACGTCCCAACCGCCCCTGAGAAAACGCATCCCGCCAAAGTCACCAACCAAACGTCCCAACCGCCCCTGAGAAAACGCTTTGATGTTGAGGCCCAGGTTAAGACTGATTACCAGTGCTACTATTAGGTCTTGGCGGGCAAAGTCTGTTCTCCTGAGTTCCAAAGTTCTCCCGAGTTCCAGAGTAGAAACACCCTCAGTTAGAATCAGAGTGTATCCCAAATAGCATCCTATTCACTATGTAGTGCACTACTTTTGACAAGAGCCCTATGGGCCCTAGTCAAAAGTAGTGCACTATATTGGGTATGGGGTGCCAATTGGAACACAGACTCAGAGTAGCTCTTTGGTGTACAGTACATACCCCGCCTAGCTAGGTCTTCAATGGCACTCAACATGATTTTCAGAAGAGCCAGACCAAACATGCCAGGGCAGACCACAGGGTTGGTAGTTGGTAGCAGTCACAGCTCCTCACAGCACATTCTTTCTGAGGGGTGAAACTCGAGCTGGTCCTATTTTTCAGCGGCTTGTCAGACTCAGTGTGGTGCTGGGAGGGAAACTAGGAGGAACAACTGTTGTTACCTTTCTCTATGTCTCATTTCCTCAGAAATTTGATTTTTTTTATAAATATTATTTATTTGTTTTATTATTTATATATATTTTTTCTTAGTTTGAATTCACAGAACCTTTTGTACTGAAATTCAAAGAAGGGGTGGAGCCTGGAACATGAAAAGAACATACACTTAGCCAACAGTCTATCTTTTCACCCTGTAGCTTCAAAACGCACCCATCCCCTTGTATGCATTTTATTTATTTTACATTTGAGTCATTTAGCAGACGCTCTTATCTCTCCACCCACCTCTTTGTAGCAAAAGCATCTACAATGTGGCTTGGATTGATGCAGGGAGGTAAACCAGGTGGAACAACTGTTGTCACCTTGGGATCAGATGGGTGGATCTGATGATGACAGGAGAGATGACTGGGGTGGCAACTGAAATGTTATACATATGGGTCCTAAAAATAGGCATTTACAGTAAATATTCCAAAACATTTCTTTAGTGTGAATTCACAGAGGCCTTTGTATTAAAAGTCAGGGGAAGGAGTTTTGCTGGAGAATGCAAGGAACACGAACTTGGAAAACTATGTAGATAATTTCTATAAAATGTTAAGCTCCCGTAGTCGCTAACCCTCCTCCTTTTTAAACTGTGTGTGTGTTCGCGCGTGCGTTGCCTGTGTGATAACACCTCAGTACTTTAAAGAGATTCAGGGATTCAGAAAGCAGAAAATCAAGCCCAGAGTCCGAGCCTTCTTCCCTGGCCTCATGAAGTGGTCACTGTGGCATTTCTCAGTTTTGGCAGATGTTGTCTGTGGGGAGAGAGAGAGCATTGGGGGTGTCTGACTCTGTGTGTATGTGTGTGTGTGTTTGTGTGTCTGACTGTGGCTACCCTTTCTGGCCCTGTGCTCTGGTCTACAAGAGAGGGGGGCTCCGTCTCGCCCCCCCCGCCCACCCTGACCACAAGCAGCTCCAGGTCGACCTGCCTGTTACCTGCCTCCTCTCATTCCCCTGACCTCAGAGAACGAACCCTGGCCAGCTGGACACGGCCTGAAACCTCACACAGTCACCACACAGTCACCACCAATGGCTGCTCTGGCCTGGTACTGCCACCCGCCACCCCACTGCCCCGACTGACCTATCACCCAAAACATTACCATAAACTTCAGCCGCGCTGCCAAGCAACACACACAGCACAGCTCAGAGTCAGACACAGTTAGACCCTCTCTCCACCCCCGAGCCCAAGGAAAGATAGTTCTGCAGTAAAGTCTGAGGGACGAAGGGAGGAGGGTGAGGAGGTGGTTGTGTGTGTGTGTGTGTGTGTGTGTGTGTGTGTGTGTATGTGTGTGTGTGTGTAGTGTGTGTGTGTGTGTGTGTGTGTGTGTGTGTGTGTGTGTGTGTGTGTGTGTGTGTGTGTGGAGGCTCTCTTGGTTCTGGTGGTGACAGTTTACACGCAGCATAAAAACCCACCATGGTGTTTTATGTTCTGTGACTTGTGGTGTTGCCATGGTGCTGGTTGCCTTTGGTGGATCCACCACCACTACTACTGTACAGTTATAGCAAGTTACTAAAACACTACTGCTGAACAGTTATAGTATGTTATTAAACCATTACTACTACTACTACTGCTGAACAGTTACAGTATGTTATTAAACCATTACTACTACTACTACTGCTGAACAGTTACAGTATGTTATTAAACCATTACTACTACTACTACTACTGAACAGTTACAGTATGTTATTAAACCATTACTACTACTGCTACTACTGAACAGTTACAGTATGTTATTAAACCATTACTACTACTACTGAACAGTTACAGTATGTTATTAAACCATTACTACTACTACTACTACTGAACAGTTACAGTATGTTATTAAACCATTACTACTACTACTACTACTGAACAGTTACAGTATGTTATTAAACCATTACTACTACTACTGAACAGTTACAGTATGTTATTAAACCATTACTACTACTACTACTACTGAACAGTTACAGTATGTTATTAAACCATTACTACTACTGCTGAACAGTTACAGTATGTTATTAAACCATTACTACTACTGCTGAACAGTTACAGTATGTTATTAAACCATTACTACTACTACTGAACAGTTACAGTATGTTATTAAACCATTACTACTACTGCTACTACTGAACAGTTACAGTATGTTATTAAACCATTACTACTACTGCTACTACTGAACAGTTACAGTATGTTATTAAACCATTACTACTACTGCTACTACTGAACAGTTACAGTATGTTATTAAACCATTACTACTACTACTACTACTGAACAGTTACAGTATGTTATTAAACCATTACTACTACTGCTGAACAGTTACAGTATGTTATTAAACCATTACTACTACTGCTACTGCTGAACAGTTACAGTATGTTATTAAACCATTACTACTACTACTACTACTGAACAGTTACAGTATGTTACTAAACCAACTACTGCTGAACAGTTATAGTATGTTATTAAACCATTACTACTACTACTACTGCTGAGCAGTTACAGTATGTTATTAAACCATTACTGGCCTCTTGCTCGCTAGTGCTTTAGCAGCCCCCGAACTATCCTATTGCTGTTCACCGGACCTTATGATAACTCAGCTATACAGCTGATGCCTGCTGGACTGTTCCTTTTTACGGTACCGCATCCTGTTTATGTTTAGCCTCAGCCCAAACTGTGTCGTCTTAACCAGCTGTTGTCTTAGCTCTCTCAAATTACACCGTGATTGCTTTATGCCTCTCTCCCATCTCAATATGGTTAGCTTATTGTTGTTTCGGTTATTTCTAATTGTACTATTTCACTGTAGATCCCCCAGCCCAGCTAAACCTGCCATAGATAGCTCCTTCGTCCCACCCCCCATACACGCGGAGACCGACTCAATTGGTGCCTCCAGTGATGCTCTCTTTCATTGTTACCCAACGCTTAGGTTTACCTCCACTTTACTCATATCCTTCCATATCGTTGTCTGTACATAATGCCCTGAATCTTTTCTACAACGCCCGGAAATCTGCCCCCTTTATTCTATGTACCCAACGCACTAGAAGACCAGTTCTTAAAGCCTTTAGCCGTATCCTTATTCTAGTCCTCCTCTGTTCCTCCGGTGATGTAGAGGCTAACCCAGGCCCTGCAGCCCTCAGTATCACTCCTACTCCCCAGGCGCTATCATTTGCTGACTTCTGTAATCGCAAAAGCCTTGGTTTCCTGCATGTAAATATCAGAAGTCTACTTCCTAAGTTTGAGTTATTCACTGCGTTAGCACACTCCGCCAACCCTGATGTTCTAGCAGTGTCTGAATCCTGGCTTAGGAAGGCCACCAAAAATTCTGAAATTTCCATCCCCAACTATAACATTTTCCGTCTAGATAGAACTGCCAAAGGGGGTGGAGTTGCAATCTACTGTAGAGATAGCCTGCAGAGCTCTATCATACTATCCAGGTCTGTGCCCAAACAGTTTGAGCTTCTACTTCTAAAAATCCACCTTTCCAGAAATAAGTCTCTCACTGTTGCTGCTTGTTACAGACCCCCCTCAGCCCCCAGCTGTGCCCTGGACACCATATGTGAATTGATTGCCCCCCATTTATCCTCAGAGTTCGTACTGCTTGGTGACCTAAATTGGGATATGCTTAATACCCCGGCCATCCTACAATCCAAACTAGATGCCCTCAATCTCACGCAAATTATCAACGAACCTACCAGGTACAACCCTAAATCCGTAACCATGGGCACCCTCATAGATATCATCCTGACTAACTTACCCTCTAAATACACCTCCGCTGTCTTCAACCAGGATCTCAGCGATCACTGCCTTATTGCCTGCGTCCGTAACGGGTCCGCGGTCAAATGACCATCCCTCATCACTGTCAAACGCTCCCTAAAACACTTTAGCGAGCAGGCCTTCCTAATTCACCTGGCCCAGGTATCCTGGATGGATATAGATCTCATTCCGTCAGTAGAGGATGCCTGGTTGTTCTTTAAAAGTAATTTCCTCTCAATCTTAAATAAACATGCCCCATTCAAAAAATACAGAACTAAGAACAGATATAGCCCCTGGTTCTCCTCAGACTTGACTGCCCTTGACCAGCACAAAAACATCCTGTGGCGTACTGCATTAGCATCAAATAGCCCCCGTGATATGCAATTTTTCAGGGAAGTTAGGAACCAATATACACAAGCAGTCAGGAAAGCAAAGGCTAACTTTTTCAAACAGAGATTTGCATCCTGTAGCACTAACTCCAAAAAGTTTTGGGACACTGTAAAGTCCATGGAGAATAAGAGCACTTCCTCCCAGCTGCCCACTGCACTGAGGCTAGGAAACACTATCACCACCGATAAATCTACAATAATCGAGAATTTCAACAAGCATTTTGCTACGGCTGGCCATGCTTTCCACCTGGCTACCACTACCCCGGCCACCAACTCTGCACCCTCCGCAGCAACTTGCCCATGCCCCCCCCGCTTCTCCTTCACACAAATTCAGACAGCTGAGGTTCTGAAAGAGCTGCAAATCTGGACCCCTACAAATCAGCTGGGCTAGACAATCTGGACCCTTTCTTTCTAAAACTAGCCGCCGAAATTGTCGCAACCCCTATTACTAGTCTGTTCAACCTCTCTTTCGTAACGTCTGAGATCCCCAGAGATTGGAAAGCTGCCACGGTCATCCCCCTCTTCAAAGGGGGTGACACTCTAGATCCAAACTGTTACAGACCTATATCCATCCTGCCCTGCCTTTCGAAAGTATTTGAAAGCCAAGTTAACAAACAGATCACCGACCATTTCGAATCCCACCGTACCTTCTCCGCTATGCAATCCGGTTTCCGAGCTGGTCATGGGTGCACTTCAGCCACGTTTAAGGTCCTAAACGATATTATAACCGCGATCGATAATAGACAGTACTGTGCAGCCGTCTTCATCGACCTGGCCAAGGCTTTCGACTCTGTCAACCACCGCATTCTTATTGGCAGACTAAATAGCCTTGGTTTCTCAAATGACTGCCTCGCCTGGTTCACCAACTACTTCTCAGATAGAGTTCAGTGTGTCAAATCGGAGGGCCTGTTGTCTGGACCTATGGCAGTCTCTATGGGGGTGCCACAGGGTTCAATTCTTGGGCCGACTCTTTTCTCCGTGTATATCAATGATGTCGCTCTTGCTGCTGGTGACTCTCAGATCCACCTCTACGCAGACGACACCATTTTGTATACATCTGGCCCTTCATTGGACACTGTGTTAACAAACCCCCAAACGAGCTTCAATGCCATACAACACTCCTTCAGTAGCCTCCAACTGTTCTTAAACACTAGTAAAACTAAATGCATACTCTTCAATCGAACGCTGCTGGCACCCACCCACCCACCCGACTAGAATCACCACTCTCGATGGGTCTGACCTAGAGTATGTGGACAACTACAAATACCTAGGTGTCTGGTTAGACTGTAAACTCTCCTTCCAGACTCACATTAAGAATCTCCAATCCAAAGTTAAATCTAGAATCGGCTTCCTATTTCGCAACAAAGCCTCCTTCACTCATGCTGCCAAACATGCCCTCGTAAAACTGACTATCCTACCGATCCTTGACTTCGGCGATGTCATTTACAAAATAGCCTCCAACACTCTACTCAGCAAATTGGATGTAGTCTATCACAGTGCCATCCGTTTTGTCTCCAAAGCCCCATACACTACCCACCACTGTGACCTGTACGCTCTTGTTGGCTGGTCCTCACTACATGTTCGTCGTCAAACCCACTGGCTCCAGGCCATCTATAAATCACTGCTAGGCAAATCCCCGCCTTATTTTAGCTCATTGGTCACCATAGCAGCACCCACCCGTAGTCTGCACTCCAGCAGGTATATCTCACTGGTCATTCCCAAAGCCAACACCTCCTTTGGCCGCCATTCCTTCCAGTTCTCTGTTGCCAATGACTGGAACGAATTGCAAAAATCTCTGAAGCTGGAGACTCTTATCTCCCTCACTAACTTTAAGCATCAGTTGTCAGAGCACCTTACCGATCACTGCACCTGTACACAGCCCATCTGAAATTAGCCCACCCAACTCCCTCATCCCTATATTGTTATTTATTTTGCTATTTTGCACCCCAGTATCTCTATTTGCACATAATCTCTTGCACATCTAGCATTCCAGTGTTAATACTAATTGTAATTATTTTGCACTATAGCCTATTTATTGCCTTACCTCCATAACTTTCTACATTTGCACACACTGTATATATATTTTCTGTTGTATTCTTTTGACTTTATGTTTTTTTACCCCATATGTAACTCTGTGTTGTTGTTTTTATCGCACTACTATGCTTTATCTTGGCCAGGTCGCAGTTGTAAATGAGAACTTGTTCTCAACTGGCTTACCTGGTTAAATAAAGGTTAAATAAAATAAATAAAATAAATACATTACTACTACTACTGAACAGTTACAGTATGTTATTAAACCATTACTACTACTGCTACTGCTGAACAGTTACAGTATGTTATTAAACCATTACTACTACTACTACTGCTGAACAGTTACAGTATGTTATTAAGCCATTACTACTACTGCTACTGCTGAACAGTTACAGTATGTTATTAAACCATATACTACTACTACTGCTGAACAGTTACAGTATGTTATTAAACCATTACTACTACTACTGAACAGTTACAGTATGTTATTAAACCATTAAATACTACTACTACTGAACAGTTACAGTATGTTATTAAACCATTACTACTACTACTGCTGAACAGTTACAGTATGTTATTAAACCATTACTACTACTGCTACTGCTGAACAGTTACAGTATGTTATTAAGCCATTACTACTACTGCTACTGCTGAACAGTTACAGTATGTTATTAAGCCATTACTACTACTACTACTGCTGAACAGTTACAGTATGTTATTAAGCCATATATACTACTACTACTGAACAGTTACAGTATGTTATTAAACCATTACTACTACTGCTATGCTGAACAGTTACAGTATGTTATTAAGCCATTACTACTACTACTACTGCTGAACAGTTACAGTATGTTATTAAACCATTACTACTACTACTACTGCTGAACAGTTACAGTATGTTATTAAACCATTACTACTACTGCTGAACAGTTACAGTATGTTATTAAACCATTACTACTACTACTGAACAGTTACAGTATGTTATTAAACCATTATACTACTACTACTGAACAGTTACAGTATGTTATTAAACCATTACTACTACTGCTGAACAGTTACAGTATGTTATTAAACCATTACTACTACTACTACTACTGAGCAGTTACAGTATGTTATTAAACCATTACTACTACTACTGAACAGTTACAGTATGTTATTAAGCCATTACTACTACTGCTGAACAGTTACAGTATGTTATTAAACCATTACTACTACTACTGAACAGTTACAGTATGTTATTAAACCATTACTATACTACTACTACTGAACAGTTACAGTATGTTATTAAACCATTACTACTACTACTGAACAGTTACAGTATGTTATTAAACCATTATACTACTACTACTGAACAGTTACAGTATGTTATTAAACCATTACTACTACTACTGAACAGTTACAGTATGTTATTAAACCATATACTACTACTGCTGAACAGTTACAGTATGTTATTAAACCATTACTACTACTACTACTACTGAACAGTTACGGTATGTTATTAAACCATTACTACTACTACTGAACAGTTACAGTATGTTATTAAACCATTACTACTACTACTGAACAGTTACAGTATGTTATTAAACCATATACTACTACTACTGAACAGTTACAGTATGTTATTAAACCATTACTACTACTGCTGAACAGTTACAGTATGTTATTAAACCATACTACTACTACTACTGAACAGTTACAGTATGTTATTAAACCATTACTACTACTACTACTGCTGAACAGTTACAGTATGTTATTAAACCATTACTACTACTACTGAACAGTTACAGTATGTTATTAAACCATTACTACTACTACTACTACTGAACAGTTACAGTATGTTATTAAACCATTACTACTACTACTACTGAACAGTTACAGTATGTTATTAAACCATTACTACTACTGCTGAACAGTTACAGTATGTTATTAAACCATTACTACTACTACTACTGCTGAACAGTTACAGTATGTTATTAAACCATTACTACTACTACTACTGCTGAACAGTTACAGTATGTTATTAAACCATTACTACTACTGCTGAACAGTTACAGTATGTTATTAAACCATTACTACTACTACTACTACTGAACAGTTACAGTATGTTATTAAACCATTACTACTACTGCTGAACAGTTACAGTATGTTATTAAACCATTACTACTACTGCTGAACAGTTACAGTATGTTATTAAACCATCTACTACTACTGCTGAACAGTTACAGTATGTTATTAAACCATTACTACTACTACTACTACTGAACAGTTACAGTATGTTATTAAACCATTAATACTACTACTACTGAACAGTTACAGTATGTTATTAAACCATTACTACTACTACTACTACTGAACAGTTACAGTATGTTATTAAACCATTACTACTACTGCTGAACAGTTACAGTATGTTATTAAACCATTACTACTACTACTGAACAGTTACAGTATGTTATTAAACCATTACTACTACTACTGAACAGTTACAGTATGTTATTAAACCATTACTACTACTACTACTACTGAACAGTTACAGTATGTTATTAAACCATTACTACTACTGCTGAACAGTTACAGTATGTTATTAAACCATTACTACTACTACTGAACAGTTACAGTATGTTATTAAACCATTACTACTACTACTACTACTGAACAGTTACAGTATGTTATTAAACCATTACTACTACTACTACTGCTGAACAGTTACAGTATGTTATTAAACCATTACTACTACTACTGAACAGTTACAGTATGTTATTAAACCATTACTACTACTGCTGAACAGTTACAGTATGTTATTAAACCATTACTACTACTACTGAACAGTTACAGTATGTTATTAAACCATTACTACTACTACTACTACTGAACAGTTACAGTATGTTATTAAACCATTACTACTACTACTACTACTGAACAGTTACAGTATGTTATTAAACCATTACTACTACTACTACTACTGAACAGTTACAGTATGTTATTAAACCATTACTACTACTACTACTGCTGAACAGTTACAGTATGTTATTAAACCATTACTACTACTACTACTACTGAACAGTTACAGTATGTTATTAAACCATTACTACTACTACTGAACAGTTACAGTATGTTATTAAGCCATTACTACTACTGCTGAACAGTTACAGTATGTTATTAAACCATTACTACTACTACTACTACTGAACAGTTACAGTATGTTATTAAACCATTACTACTACTGCTGAACAGTTACAGTATGTTATTAAACCATTTACTACTACTACTGAACAGTTACAGTATGTTATTAAACCATTATACTACTACTGCTGAACAGTTACAGTATGTTATTAAACCATTACTACTACTGCTGAACAGTTACAGTATGTTATTAAACCATTACTACTACTACTACTGAACAGTTACAGTATGTTATTAAACCATTACTACTACTGCTGAACAGTTACAGTATGTTATTAAACCATTACTACTACTGTACTGAACAGTTACAGTATGTTATTAAACCATTACTACTACTACTACTACTGAACAGTTACAGTATGTTATTAAACCATTACTACTACTACTGAACAGTTACAGTATGTTATTAAACCATTACTACTACTACTGAACAGTTACAGTATGTTATTAAACCATTACTACTACTACTACTACTGAACAGTTACGGTATGTTATTAAACCATTACTACTACTACTGAACAGTTACAGTATGTTATTAAACCATTACTACTACTACTGAACAGTTACAGTATGTTATTAAACCATTACTACTACTGCTGAACAGTTACAGTATGTTATTAAACCATTACTACTACTACTGAACAGTTACAGTATGTTATTAAACCATTACTACTACTGCTGAACAGTTACAGTATGTTATTAAACCATTACTACTACTGCTGAACAGTTACAGTATGTTATTAAACCATTACTACTACTACTGAACAGTTACAGTATGTTATTAAACCATTACTACTACTACTGAACAGTTACAGTATGTTATTAAACCATTACTACTACTACTGAACAGTTACAGTATGTTATTAAACCATTACTACTACTACTACTACTGAACAGTTACAGTATGTTATTAAACCATTACTACTACTGTACTGAACAGTTACAGTATGTTATTAAACCATTACTACTACTACTGAACAGTTACAGTATGTTATTAAACCATTACTACTACTACTACTACTGAACAGTTACAGTATGTTATTAAACCATTACTACTACTACTGAACAGTTACAGTATGTTATTAAACCATTACTACTACTACTACTGAACAGTTACAGTATGTTATTAAACCATTACTACTACTACTGAACAGTTACAGTATGTTATTAAACCATTACTACTACTACTGAACAGTTACAGTATGTTATTAAACCATTTCTACTACTGCTGAACAGTTACAGTATGTTATTAAACCATTACTACTACTGCTGAACAGTTACAGTATGTTATTAAACCATTACTACTACTACTGAACAGTTACAGTATGTTATTAAACCATTACTACTACTACTGAACAGTTACAGTATGTTATTAAACCATTACTACTACTACTGAACAGTTACAGTATGTTATTAAACCATTACTACTACTACTACTACTGAACAGTTACAGTATGTTATTAAACCATTACTACTACTGCTGAACAGTTACAGTATGTTATTAAACCATTACTACTACTACTGAACAGTTACAGTATGTTATTAAACCATTACTACTACTACTACTACTGAACAGTTACAGTATGTTATTAAACCATTACTACTACTACACTGAACAGTTACAGTATGTTATTAAACCATTACTACTACTACTGAACAGTTACAGTATGTTATTAAACCATTACTACTACTGCTGAACAGTTACAGTATGTTATTAAACCATTACTACTACTACTGAACAGTTACAGTATGTTATTAAACCATTACTACTACTACTACTGCTGAACAGTTACAGTATGTTATTAAACCATTATATACTACTACTACTGAACAGTTACAGTATGTTATTAAACCATATACTACTACTACTACTGAACAGTTACAGTATGTTATTAAACCATTACTACTACTACTACTGCTGAACAGTTACAGTATGTTATTAAACCATTACTACTACTACTACTACTGAACAGTTACAGTATGTTATTAAACCATTACTACTACTACTGAACAGTTACAGTATGTTATTAAGCCATTACTACTACTGCTGAACAGTTACAGTATGTTATTAAACCATTACTACTACTACTACTACTGAACAGTTACAGTATGTTATTAAACCATTACTACTACTGCTGAACAGTTACAGTATGTTATTAAACCATTTCTACTACTGCTGAACAGTTACAGTATGTTATTAAACCATTTCTACTACTGCTGAACAGTTACAGTATGTTATTAGACCATTACTACTACTACTGAACAGTTACAGTATGTTATTAAGCCATTACTACTACTACTGAACAGTTACAGTATGTTATTAAACCATTACTACTACTGCTGAACAGTTACAGTATGTTATTAAACCATTTCTACTACTGCTGAACAGTTACAGTATGTTATTAAACCATTACTACTACTACTACTACTGAACAGTTACAGTATGTTATTAAACCATTACTACTACTACTGAACAGTTACAGTATGTTATTAAACCATTACTACTACTACTGAACAGTTACAGTATGTTATTAAACCATTACTACTACTACTACTACTGAACAGTTACAGTATGTTATTAAACCATTACTACTACTACTGAACAGTTACAGTATGTTATTAAACCATTACTACTACTACTGAACAGTTACAGTATGTTATTAAACCATTACTACTACTGCTGAACAGTTACAGTATGTTATTAAACCATTACTACTACTGCTACTACTGAACAGTTACAGTATGTTATTAAACCATTACTACTACTACTACTACTGAACAGTTACAGTATGTTATTAAGCCATTACTACTACTGCTGAACAGTTACAGTATGTTATTAAACCATTACTACTACTACTGAACAGTTACAGTATGTTATTAAACCATTACTACTACTACTACTACTGAACAGTTACAGTATGTTATTAAACCATTACTACTACTGCTACTGCTGAACAGTTACAGTATGTTATTAAACCATTACTACTACTACTACTGCTGAACAGTTACAGTATGTTATTAAACCATTACTACTACTACTACTACTGAACAGTTACAGTATGTTATTAAACCATTACTACTACTACTGAACAGTTACAGTATGTTATTAAACCATTACTACTACTACTGAACAGTTACAGTATGTTATTAAACCATTACTACTACTACTGAACAGTTACAGTATGTTATTAAACCATTACTACTACTACTGAACAGTTACAGTATGTTATTAAACCATTACTACTACTACTGAACAGTTACAGTATGTTATTAAACCATTTCTACTACTGCTGAACAGTTACAGTATGTTATTAAACCATTACTACTACTACTACTGCTGAACAGTTACAGTATGTTATTAAGCCATTACTACTACTGCTACTGCTGAACAGTTACAGTATGTTATTAAACCATTACTACTACTACTGCTGAACAGTTACAATATGTTATTAAACCATTACTACTACTACTGAACAGTTACAGTATGTTATTAAACCATTACTACTACTACTACTACTGAACAGTTACAGTATGTTATTAAACCATTACTACTACTACTACTACTGAACAGTTACAGTATGTTATTAAACCATTACTACTACTACTGAACAGTTACAGTATGTTATTAAACCATTACTACTACTGCTGAACAGTTACAGTATGTTATTAAACCATTACTACTACTGCTGAACAGTTACAGTATGTTATTAAACCATTACTACTACTACTGAACAGTTACAGTATGTTATTAAACCATTACTACTACTGCTACTACTGAACAGTTACGGTATGTTATTAAACCATTACTACTACTACTGAACAGTTACAGTATGTTATTAAACCATTACTACTACTACTGAACAGTTACAGTATGTTATTAAACCATTACTACTACTACTACTACTGAACAGTTACAGTATGTTATTAAACCATTACTACTACTACTGAACAGTTACAGTATGTTATTAAACCATTACTACTACTACTGAACAGTTACAGTATGTTATTAAACCATTACTACTACTGCTGAACAGTTACAGTATGTTATTAAACCATTACTACTACTACTACTACTGAACAGTTACAGTATGTTATTAAACCATTACTACTACTGCTGAACAGTTACAGTATGTTATTAAGCCATTACTACTACTACTACTACTGAACAGTTACAGTATGTTATTAAACCATTACTACTACTACTACTACTGAACAGTTACAGTATGTTATTAAACCATTACTACTACTGCTACTACTGAACAGTTACAGTATGTTATTAAACCATTACTACTACTACTACTACTGAACAGTTACAGTATGTTATTAAACCATTACTACTACTACTGAACAGTTACAGTATGTTATTAAACCATTACTACTACTACTGAACAGTTACAGTATGTTATTAAACCATTTCTACTACTGCTGAACAGTTACAGTATGTTATTAAACCATTACTACTACTGCTGAACAGTTACAGTATGTTATTAAACCATTACTACTACTACTGAACAGTTACAGTATGTTATTAAACCATTACTACTACTACTACTGCTGAACAGTTACAGTATGTTATTAAACCATTACTACTACTGCTACTACTGAACAGTTACAGTATGTTATTAAACCATTACTACTACTACTACTACTGAACAGTTACAGTATGTTATTAAACCATTACTACTACTGCTGAACAGTTACAGTATGTTATTAAACCATTACTACTACTACTGAACAGTTACAGTATGTTATTAAACCATTACTACTACTACTGAACAGTTACAGTATGTTATTAAACCATTACTACTACTACTACTACTGAACAGTTACAGTATGTTATTAAACCATTACTACTACTACTGAACAGTTACAGTATGTTATTAAACCATTACTACTACTGCTACTGCTGAACAGTTACAGTATGTTATTAAACCATTACTACTACTGCTACTACTGAGCAGTTACAGTATGTTATTAAACCATTACTACTACTACTACTGCTGAACAGTTACAGTATGTTATTAAACCATTACTACTACTGCTGAACAGTTACAGTATGTTATTAAACCATTACTACTACTGCTACTACTGAACAGTTACAGTATGTTATTAAACCATTACTACTACTACTACTACTGAGCAGTTACATTATGTTATTAAACCATTACTACTACTACTACTACTGAACAGTTACAGTATGTTATTAAACCATTACTACTACTACTGAACAGTTACTATTAGGTTGGGTGGGGGACTCAGGTGCAGAGACGGACACACGGACAAAGAGGGTGAATTAGGATGTAATTTATTCAGCGTGTTTTGGCAGAGAGAAGCAGTTCAGGGTGGAGTAGCTTCAGGCCGGGGTAGGAGCTGAGTGGGGGTGGAGAGCCAGTAGTCCAGAGAGCTGGATGACGAGGGATATCAGACAACAGAGGAGCAGGTTGCGGCGTGGGAATGGCAGGCAGGCAGGCAGGCAGCAGGAACAGACGGGATCACAGGTGGTGTAGGAACGAACTGGCGCTGGAGAGGTGTCCAGCCCGGGTAGATAACTGCTGGTTGATTGGTGACAATGAGCCGCAGCTGGAGGTGACTGAGCATGAGAGAGAATGGCCACGCCCCCTGACCTAGATCCTCTGACTGGGCTGCACAGCAGGGGGAGACAGACACAGACAACACACACAGGGGAAAAAAGGAAAAGGGAAACAAGCGGGGGCAGGACCAACAGTGCCGGATCGTAACAGTACCCCCCCCTCAACGGGCGCCACCCGGCGACCCACCCGGCTTGTCAGGGTGGTCCCTACGGAAATCAGCCACCAGCTGAGGATCCAGTATAAATCGTCGGGGAATCCAGGACCTCTCCTCGGGACCGTATCCCTCCCAGTCCACCAGGTACTGAAGCCCTCTACCACGCCTCCGGACGTCCAGCAGTCTCCGCACCGTGTAGGCTGGATGGTCGTCAATACTGCGGTGGCGGAGGGGGATCCACAGGCGGACACAAAGGGCTGGAGGAGACCAGCTTCAGCTGGGACACGTGAAATGTAGGATGGACTCTCATGGCCTGGGGAAGCTTCAACCGAACAGCCGAAGGGTTGATGATGGAATCGATCTCGAAAGGACCCAAATACCGGGGCGACAGCTTACGGGAGTCAGTGCGCAGGGGGATGTTGCTGGAGGAGAGCCAGACTCGCTGACCAGGCTGGAACTGGGGGAGCGACTACCCTGTGCCTGTCCGCCACTCTCTTGTTACGCTCTGCTGTCCGTAGAAGGGCATCACGGGTGTCCACCCACACCTTGCGGCAGCGACGAAGGTTATCCTGAACTGACGGGACGGCTAACTCCCTTTCCTGAGACGGGAACAATGGCGGTTGGTACCCCAAAGCCGCCTCAAATGGTGAGAGGGCCGGTGGCAGAGGAGGTGAGGGAATTGTGGGCATATTCGACCCACGGGAGATGTTTGGCCCAGGTGGACGGGTTCTGGGATGTCACACAGCGTAGAGCAGCCTCCAGGTCCTGATTGGTCCTCTCAGTCTGGCCATTGGACTGGGGATGGAAACCTGATGAGAGACTGACAGAGGCACCCAGAGCAGAACAAAACTCCTTCCATACCCGAGAAATGAACTGTGGGCCTCTATCGGACACTATGTCCACAGGTATTCCATGGGGACGGAATACATGTAGGACAAAAAGGTCGGCTGTCTCACTGGCAGACGGTAATTTTGGTAATGCAACAAAATGGGCAGATTTAGAGAATCTGTCCACGATGGTGAGTATGGTGTCATTACCCTCAGACATAGGAAGTCCAGTGACGAAGTCCAAGCCCACGTGAGACCAAGGACGACTCGGGACTGGGAGAGGCCGCAGCAGGCCCGAAGGAGCCCGGTGGGAAGCCTTATTTTGGGCACAGATGGAACAGGCCGCCACGTATTCCCGGACGTCAGTCTCGACGGATGGCCACCAAAAGTGCCTCTTCAGTAGCGACAGTGTACGGTTCATACCAGGGTGGCAGGAGAAGCGCGAGGTGTGGATCCAGTTGAGCACTTGCGGCCGCACGGCTGCGGGAACATAGAGAAGGTCGGGGGCCATCGGCGGTCCAGGTTCCGACTCTTGTGCCGATCGGACGAGGGACTCGATCTCCCAGTGAACAGCCGCCACCAAACAGGAAGCGGGTAGAACAGGTTCGGGATTGCTGGAGTCTTCATTGTCTGTAAACTGGCGAGAGAGAGCATCAGGCTTGACATTACGTGTGCCAGGACGATATGTTAAAATAAACTTGAACCTGCTGAAGAACAGAGCCCATCTGGCCTGACGGGAGTTTAGCCTCTTGGATGACTGGATGTAGGCCAGGTTCTTGTGATCTGTCCAGACTATGAAGGGTTGTTCTGCTCCGTCTAGCCAGTGCCTCCACTCCTCCAACGCCAACTTGACAGCAAGCAACTCCCGGTTACCCACGTCGTAGTTCTTCTCAGCAGGGGTCAATCTCCTGGAGAAAAAGGCCACAGGATGGAGCTTCTGGTCCGTGGGGGAACGTTATGACAGAACAGCCCCCACACCCCCGAATCAGAGGCGTCCACTTCCACAATGAACTGCAAACTAGTGTCTGGATGAATAAGAACAGGTGAGGTGGAGAACAGTTCCTTCAATGTACTCACGGCTGACTCGGCCTCAGGCGTCCACAGGAATGGCACCTTAGGGGAGGTGAGCTTGGTCAGGGGCAACCACTCGGCTGAAACCCCTGATGAAGCGGGCGGTAGAAGTTGGCGAAGCCCAGGAAGCGTTGTAGCTGCTTCCGAGACGTGGGTGTGGGCCACTCCGCGACCGCTCTGATCTTGTCAGGGTCTGGTGACACTTGTCCCCGCTCGATAATAAAGCCCAAAAAGGGACGGACTGCCGGTGGAACTCACATTTTTCTGCTTTCACATACAGTTTATTTTCCATGAGGCGTTGGAGAACCAGGACGGACGTGGGAGACGTGTTCATCCTGTGACTTAGAGAATATTAGAATGTCATCCAAATAGACAAACACAAAACGGTGTAGAAAATCCCTCAACACATCGTTAACCATGGCCTGAAACACTGCTGGGGCGTTAGTGAGACCAAATGGCATGACTAGGTATTCAAAGTGTCCGAGAGGGGTATTGAACCCAGTCTTCCATTCGTCTCCCTGCCTGATCCTAACGAGGTGGTAAGCGTTACGCAGGTCGAGTTTGGTAAACACGGTGGCACCATGAAGGGGTTCAAATGCTGAATTGATGAGAGGCAGGGGGTACGTATTTCTGACTGTGATGTTATTAAGTCCTCTGTAGTCAATGCAGGGGCGTAATGTCTTGTCCTTCTTCTCAACAAAAAAGAACCCAGCACCAACAGCGGAAGATGAGGGACGAATGATGCCAGAGGTTAGGGAGTCGCCTGTAGGTTTCCATAGCTTCTCTCTCAGGACGGGGACAGATTGAAAAGCCGACTGGACGGCAAAGGGGCTCCAGGCAGTAACTCAATAGCGCAATCGTATGGCCTATGAGGTGGTAGTGAGAGTGCTTTGGATTTACTGAATACCTCGGCCAGGTCCAGGTACTCTTCAGGGACTGAAGAGAGGTCTGAGGGTTTGACGGGGAAACAGGGGAACCTACCGAGGGCGGAATAGCCGACCCAAGGCAAGCAGAATGGCAGTGAGTGCTCCAACTGTGTATCTTGTGGTTTTGCCAGTCAATATGGGGGTTGTGAAGGCTAAGCCAAGGGAAACCGAGGATAAGAGGGGAGGCCGAGGAGGAGACTACTTTAAACTGGATGGTTTCTTTGTGATTGCCGGACAGCACGAGAGAAACGGGGACAGTTTGGTGGGTGATGTTGGCAAACTGATGGCCGTCTATAGCGGTTACTGTTATAGGCTTAGGCAGGGGCTTAACAGGGATCTCCGCCTGAGTGACCAGGTTAACGTCAGGAAACTATCCTCAGCACCAGAGTCAATGAGAGCAGCTAATGGGAGAGACAGATTCCTGAACTGGACTGTAGCTGGGATAACTAGACGGGGTGCTGTGGGCATTGAGTCAGGTGTAGCACTCGCAAGTACGCCCACCTTTACTTGCGAGCTTGGTCTTTTGGGCGAACCGGACAGTTAACCAGGAAATGAGTGCGGTCCCCACAGTAAATGCACTCACCAGCCCGCATGCGCCGTTCCTTTTCGGCAGGGGACAGACGAGCACGGCCCAGCTGCATGGGCTCGTCTAGTTCCGTGGAGGGATCCGCTGAGATGTGTGGGCGGTGTCCGAGTGGTGGTGTTGCTCGGGTTGCAGAAAGCGAGGGGCCCCGCCTGCGTGCGGACCCGACCGCCCCTCTCCTGTCTCCTCTCCCGTAGCCTGTTGTCTATTCGTGTAGCAAGGGAAACGAGAGAATGAAGGTTAGCAGGCTCATCACGAACAGCTAGTTCATCCTTGATCGTGTCACTCAAACCGTTAACAAACGCTCCCTGAAGAGCTTCGTCATTCCACTTGGAATCGGCTGCCAAGGTCAAAAATCAATGGCGTATTCAGCCACGCTACCCGTGCCCTGTCGTAGCTTCAACAGTCTCTTTGTGGCGGTCCCGGCAAGGTCCGGGTGATCAAACACAATTTCCAATTGAGAGGAAAAATCGTCAAACGACAGGCTGGCAATCTGCTGAGTAGAACAAGCCGCTTCTGCCCAAATCAAAACTTTGCCCCTCAGTAACCCCAGAGCGTAATGTACCTTTGAGGATTCCGTGGAGAAGGACAGGGGCTTCTGTTGGAACACCAAGCGGCACTGAAGCAGGAAACCACGGCATTTGTTCAGGTCCCCGGTGAAAGGTTCGGGTGAGGTTGTAGGGGGTTCCCGAAGGGCAGGAGCGGAAGCCGAGCCTGGAGCCACTGTAGGAGGAACAGGTGGAGGAGAAACAGAGGGAGGAAGGGTAGTGAGTGTTACCAGGTTAGCTACCTGAGAGGTGAGATGAGATACTTGATCCAACAACTGCTGGTTGTTATCCAATAGAGTCCGGATGAGTTGGTCGTGTTGTCCCAATAACATTCCCTGTGAATGGAGGGCGCGTTGTACGCCATCACCCGTTGTTTCATGTGGCATCTCTGCTGAGTCCATGTTTGGCCAGTTCGTTCTATTAGGTTGGGTGGGGGACTCAGGTGCAGAGACGGACACACGGACAAAGAGGGTGAATTAGGATGTAATTTATTCAGCGTGTTTTGGCAGAGAGAAGCAGTTCAGGGTGGAGTAGCTTCAGGCCGGGGTAGGAGCTGAGTGGGGTGGAGAGCCAGTAGTCCAGAGAGCTGGATGACGAGGATATCAGACAACAGAGGAGCAGGTTGCGGCGTGGGAATGGCAGGCAGGCAGGCAGGCAGCAGGAACAGACGGGATCACAGGTGGTGTAGGAACGAACTGGCGCTGGAGAGGTGTCCAGCCCGGGTAGATAACTGCTGGTTGATTGGTGACAATGAGCCGCAGCTGGAGGTGACTGAGCATGAGAGAGAATGGCCACGCCCCCTGACCTAGATCCTCTGACTGGGCTGCACAGCAGGGGAGACAGACACAGACAACACACAGGGGAAAAAAGGAAAAGGGAAACAAGCGGGGGCAGGACCAACAGTGCCGGATCGTAACAGTTACAGTATGTTATTAAGCCATTACTACTACTACTGAACAGTTACAGTATGTTATTAAACCATTACTACTACTACTACTACTGAACAGTTACAGTATGTTATTAAACCATTACTACTACTACTGAACAGTTACAGTATGTTATTAAACCATTACTACTACTACTACTGCTGAACAGTTACAGTATGTTATTAAACCATTACTACTACTACTGAACAGTTACAGTATGTTATTAAACCATTACTACTACTACTGAACAGTTACAGTATGTTATTAAACCATTACTACTACTACTGAACAGTTACAGTATGTTATTAAACCATTACTACTACTACTGAACAGTTACAGTATGTTATTAATAATATAAAAATATAATAATATGCCATTTAGCAGACGCTTTTATCCAAAGCGACTTACAGTCATGCGTGCATACATTTTTGTGTATGGGTGGTCCCGGGGATCGAACCCAATACCTTGGCGTTACAAGCGCCGTGCTCTACCAGCTGAGCTACAGAGCTATATTATAAATATGTTATACCCTCGGATAGAGACGTTTCTGAGTAGATGCACTCTTTAGACCACTAGAAGCTAGAAGGAGTCAAAAAAAGAAGAAGGTGTGTAGCCAATGGACTGAGGTCATTTCATAGACCCTTTCTGATGTTTTACTGAGTATTTAAAACTCAAAAGGCAGTCTAATAAAAAGGTTTACCCCTGCAACCACACACACACACACGCACGCACGCACACACACACACACACACACACACACACACACACACACACACACACACACACACACACACACACACACACACACACACACACACACACACACACACACACACACACACACACACACACACACACACACACGTCTAGTCTGACACAGTAATGACGGATTGAGCCTGTATGTTTGTTTATGTGAAGAGCAGATTCAATACGTCAATGACCGCTCTGCGTACAGCATGTAACCACATGCTAAGCCAGTTGGTCAACAAGGTTGGCAGGGCTAACCGCAGTGTTTGCATGTGCGTGTGTGTGTGGTCGTCAGGGTAAACCTCTCTATTAGAGCAAGCATATCCACAATCATAATCTAATTTACTTGAGTTGATTTCTTCACTGTCTTTCAGATGTCTCTTATTAAATGACTGAGCCCTTCAATGAGGATAATATGTCTGTTATTAGGCTCCTGGTTCCTGGTTCTCTAAACTACAGTTTAATAGTAAGAATCTCTATTTTAATCCTGCACCTCATTGCCCTCTGAGACTCTAACACAACATCACAGATCATATAATCAAAAAATGACATAATTCTTAACCACTTTCTGTAATATTTCTATTTTTAAAATGTTATACTTTACTAGATCTGTACTCACACACTCAAACAGTGTTTTTCTTGGTCCACAGAAAAAAAAGAACAGCGTCTGCGAGACATCGCAATAAATATTTGCACATTTTAAAAAAAACGTTGGGACTTCACTTGAAATTTCCAATCGTTATAATGCGCAGAGGGAGCCAAGTGCACTTCAGCAGCTCCAGGCTGATCCATTTACTGTAAATGAGCTTTGCCTCCGAACGGCTTCCTGACCAATTACTGTACAGTGAACTTAGAGCTCTGTATTTAATTATCCATAGGTTATTTTAAATGGACGCCTTTCAACGCACATACAGGCCCTGTTGAGCTGAACGGCCGCCGGCCTTGTCCTTCCAGCCTCCCAGGTTTACGTCCCAAAAAGCACCCTATGGGCCCTAGTCAAAAGTAGTGCACTATAAAGCGAACCATTTGGGATGCATACCCAGCCTGCACTGGGACATGCAAGGTGAGCAGCATTTGGCAGACAGAGACGGATGATGAAGGCTGAAGGGAAGGCAGGGAGAGGGAGACTCTGAACAGCTTTACCACGCAGGACCAAGGGGAAAGGCCACCCGCGAGCCTCCCAGACAGGGGAACCAGGGTACTGACAGAGCACTCTCCCAGACCGGGGAACCAGGGTACTGACAGAGCTCTGTCCCAGACCGGGGAACCAGGGTACTGACAGAGCACTCTCCCAGACCGGGGAACCAGGGTACTGACAGAGCTCTGTCCCAGACCGGGGTACCAGGGTTCTGACTGACAGAGCTCTGTCCCAGACCGGGGAACCCAGGGTTCTGACTGGCAGAGCTCTGTCCAAGACCGGGGAACCAGGGTACTGACAGAGCTCTGTCCCAGACCGGGGTACCAGGGTACTGACAGAGCTCTGTCCCAGACCGGGGAACCAGGGTACTGACAGAGCTCTGTCCCAGACCGGGGAACCAGGGTACTGACAGAGCTCTGTCCCAGACCGGGGAACCAGGGTACTGACAGAGCTCTGTCCCAGACCGGGGAACCAGGGTACTGACAGAGCTCTGTCCCAGACCGGGGAACCAGGGTACTGACAGAGCTCTGTCCCAGACCGGGGTACCAGGGTTCTGACTGGCAGAGCTCTGTCCCAGACCGGGGAACCAGGGTACTGACAGAGCTCTGTCCCAGACCGGGGTACCAGGGTTCTGACTGGCAGAGCTCTGTCCCAGACCGGGGAACCAGGGTACTGACAGAGCTCTGTCCCAGACCGGGGTACCAGGGTTCTGACTGGCAGAGCTCTGTCCCAGACCGGGGAACCAGGGTTCTGACAGAGCTCTGTCCCAGACCGGGGAACCAGGGTACTGACAGAGCTCTGTCCCAGACCGGGGTACCAGGGTTCTGACTGGCAGAGCTCTGTCCCAGACCGGGGAAACCTGGGTTCTGACTGGCAGAGCTCTGTCCCAGACCGGGGAACCAGGGTACTGACAGAGCTCTGTCCCAGACCGGGGAACCAGGGTACTGACAGAGCTCTGTCCCAGACCGGGGTACCAGGGTTCTGACTGACAGAGCTCTGTCCCAGACCGGGGAAACCAGGGTTCTGACTGGCAGAGCTCTGTCCCAGACCGGGGAACCAGGGTACTGACAGAGCTCTGTCCCAGACCGGGGAACCAGGGTACTGACAGAGCTCTGTCCCAGACCGGGGAACCAGGGTACTGACAGAGCTCTGTCCCAGACCGGGGAACCAGGGTACTGACAGAGCTCTGTCCCAGACCGGGGAACCAGGGTACTGACAGAGCTCTGTCCCAGATCGGGGTACCAGGGTTCTGACAGAGCTCTCTCCTCGAACCGCTTCAGTTTTCACCTCTCACTTTACTTCTTCTTACAAGAAAATGTGAGAAAATGTTATCTTCAATACACACTAAAAACAACTGTTCTAAATAGAGCCAAATAGCGGTTCTTTGGTACCCGTTTTGGTGCTATATAGAACCCTTTTTTGAAGGTTCAATAAAGAACCATGCTCATAAAGTTCAAAATGGAACCGGTATGGTGCTATAAAGAACCCTTTCCTAAGATTCTATAAAGAACTATCAATAAAAGGTTCTATATAGCACCAGAAAATGGTTCCACTAGGGTTACAACCCCTTTTGGGGCTATATAGAACCCTTTTTAGTGGTTCTTCATAGAACCTTTATGGAGAATGTTTCTATAAATAACCTTCCTCAATCTTAAAGGTTCTTTGTATAACCTTTTGAAGAACCATACAGTTTATTTTGGTTAGCCATATTATATTGTTTAAATTCCATAGATGTTATTATTATGTTAATTGTCAAGTTGAATAAGATGTGCTAGCCCTGGAACAGCCTGATGTAGACAAAAGTTCTCAATTGACATAAGGACGTATGTGAGTCTTTCAAAAGACACCGTCACTGGACGTAGTCATATTTACAATGTAATGGCATAACACAACAGATGAGATAAATTGGAATGACACTCTCACTCACTCACTCACTCACTCACTCACTCACTCACCACTCACGGTTGCACAAAAAGAGCTGTGAGCAAGCCACGCCCCAAAATATTCTACTGAGCTGCTTTCCCTACATTTGAACTATCATTAAAAGGGAGGAAAGAACCCTTTTCTGAACTGCATTCTGTACAACCATAACCCTTCACCAAAAAACCTTGAGGAACCCTATTTTCTTAATATCTGCTGTTATCTTTCTCTTCTTCTTTTTCCTTCTTCTTCTTCTCTTCTTCTTCTTCTTCTTCTTCTTCTTCTTCTTCTTCTTCTTCTTCTTCTTCAAGAAATTGTACTGTACCTGCACCGAAGTTACAGCACAGGGGTGTCCAATCATGCCCAAAAGAAAGGAATTCGCTTGAGCTTAATTGTAGCCTAGTTTAAAAGCACTTAACGAAGGAGTTAATAACCCACTGTTTGATTGAGGAACTCTGCTGGACTGGTGACTTGTGTGATTGATAACTTAGGCCTCCATTTTCCATGTACTGAAGTGCAGCTCACTGTTAAGTCCCCTGTAGGAATAACAACGCTCAATAAGACTGACATGAAAAGGACATTTTGAAGGCAGAGGCCAATAAACTTGTGCTTGTTTTCAAAAAGTAAAAACAATATAATAATTGTACACTACTTTATGGAGGTCTTGGCCATATTAAAGGCAGTATAAATATGATACATATTGCTGTTACTCATTTGAGGTAACTATGGCAACATTTTGTTTTGATACACTGTTGACAAATGCATTTTGTGTCAACTACAGGGCAGTCCCCCAATACTCAATACAATGAAGAGTCTGTTGAGGGAAGAAAAATGGAAAATCTTGGCTCTTTGGATAGATGAGTAATATGCTATACTCAAGAGGTGTAACACAATTCCAATAATTATATTCGGCTTCAGGGTGGTTATTAGGAAAGAGAAGTGGAAGACAGGATGTGCACAATGCTTGACAACAGTTCATGACAGAACCTGTCCATCACAAACAAGTGTGCCTTGTCAAGGCAACAACATTCTGAGGGGAGAAAATCTCCCTCCCTCCCTCCCTCCAGGCTTTTAAGATACTTTCTTCATTAGGATCATAGAATAATTATTTACAAATGATGGATGGTGTAAAAGTGTCCATATCCTCAGGTACTGTATAACTTCTTCATATTGAGCAATAAATAGATGCAGTTCGACAGAATCTATTATTCCCGATGTATTATTCCCTGTGTATTATTCCCTATGTATTATTCCCTGTGTATTATTCCCTATGTATTATTCCCTGTGTATTATTCCCTATGTATTATTCCCTGTGTATTATTCCCTGTGTATTATTCCCTGTTTGTTATTCCCTGTGCATTATTCCCTGTGTATTAGTCCCTATGTATTATTACCTGTGTATTATTCCCTGTGTAGTATTCCCTGTGTATTATTCCCTGTGTATTATTCCCTGTGTGTTAATCCCTGTGTATTATTCCCTGTGTATTAGTCCTTATGTATTATTACCTGTGTATTATTCCCTGTGTAGTATTCCCTGTGTATTATTCCCTGTGTATTATTCCCTGTGTGTTAATCCCTGTGTATTATTCCCTGTGTATTAGTCCCTATGTATTATTCCCTGTGTATTATTCCCTATATATTACTCCCCGTGTATTATTCCCCATCTGTCTTCCTAGTGTCAGTGATTGATGAGTGAAATCTCTAGTTAATCATGTTTTAACTTTTTTCCAATTCAATAAGACTTTATTATTTCCCAAGGGGAAATTAGAAAGGAATTGTCAGTGCATGACTTGAAACTTTCAACTTGATTATCCAGAGATGTCCCTCACAAGGTTAATCATGCAGGCTACAATTCAGTCTCTGATCAAAATGCAAGGACACTGCAGCTCTATGCAGAATAGTGGAGTGGTGCATGACACACCCCTATTTCAGAGCATAAATATATGAGTCAGATTATTAAAACTAAGAAAAAATACCCATTGTGGTGAACAATGACTTCATGTTCTTTTACCCCAGGCCATGAGGATATATATCCTTTTGTTACTGGAGACTTTCTTCATATTTAACAAAGACAGACAGAAAACCACACAACCACTGTCTCCTTTTCAGTTTTTCATACATCTTTCATAAATGCCACGTTCAATCAAGTCAACAACACTATTAGACAGAGGAGGTAAATATAACTTAAAGAGAGGCGACAAGTTCAAATTGATAGGTTATCTTTTTATCAATTAAAATGTAGTGAGTGCTCTGTGTACAAGTGGTTTGAAAGTTTTTCAGTCAAACTGTCATCCGTTATTCGACATGACAGTTTCATGTCTGTGTGATTGTACTGGATGGGGACAAAGTGCTATGGCTCCAGTTAGTCTGTCTATAGAAACATGGTTGGCTTGAGCATCCTGTACTGTATGCATTTAAAGAGCACATGTCCATTAGGGAAAATTAGATGATTCAAACAGTGAAATCATCCAGGTAATTTCAGTTTGTATACCAATTATCCCCCTAGATTAGAATCTCCCATATTTGTTAACAAATACTTTCCATTTTATCCTCTTTGTGCTATTTGCCTTATGCTCCACTGAATCCAGTAACTTTGATGTGAAATATATCCAGTAACTTTGATGTGAAATATATCCAGTAACTGATGTGAAATATATCCAGTAACTTTGATGTGAAATATATCCAGTAACATTGATGTGAAATATATCCAGTAACATTGATGTGAAATATATCCAGTAACATTGATGTAAAATATATCCAGTAACATTGATGTGAAATATATCCAGTAACATTGATGTGAAATATATCCAGTAACATTGATGTGAAATATATCCAGTAACATTGATGTGAAATATATCCAGTAACTTTGATGTGAAATATATCCAGTAACATTGATGTGAAATATATCCAGTAACATTGATGTGAAATATATCCAGTAACTTTGATGTGAAATATATCTAGTAACATTGATGTGAAATATATCCAGTAACTTTGATGTGAAATATATCCGGTAACTTTGATGTGAAATATATCCAGTAACATTGATGTGAAATATATCCAGTAACATTAATGTGAAATATATCCAGTAACATTGATGTGAAATATATCCAGTAACATTGATGTGAAATATATCCAGTAAGATTGATGTGAAATATATCCAGTAACTGATGTGAAATATATCCAGTAACATTGATGTGAAATATATCCAGTAACATTGATGTGAAATATATCCAGTAACATTGATGTGAAATATATCCAGTAACATTGATGTGAAATATATCCAGTAACTTTGATGTGAAATATATCCAGTAACATTGATGTGAAATATATCCAGTAACTTTGATGTGAAATATATCCAGTAACTTTGATGTGAAATATATCCAGTAACTTTGATGTAAAATATATCCAGTAACATTGATGTGAAATTTATCCAGTAACATTGATGTGAAATATATCCAGTAACTTTGATGTGAAATATATCCAGTAACATTGATGTGAAATATATCCAGTAACATTGATGTGAAATATATCCAGTAACTTTGATGTGAAATATATCTAGTAACATTGATGTGAAATATATCCAGTAACTTTGATGTGAAATATATCCGGTAACTTTGATGTGAAATATATCCAGTAACATTGATGTGAAATATATCCAGTAACATTGATGTGAAATATATCCAGTAACATTGATGTGAAATATATCCAGTAACATTGATGTGAAATATATCCAGTAACTGATGTGAAATATATCCAGTAACTGATGTGAAATATATCCAGTAACATTGATGTGAAATATATCCAGTAACATTGATGTGAAATATATCCAGTAACATTGATGTGAAATATATCCAGTAACATTGATGTGAAATATATCCAGTAACTTTGATGTGAAATATATCCAGTAACATTGATGTGAAATATATCCAGTAACTTTGATGTGAAATATATCCAGTAACTTTGATGTGAAATATATCCAGTAACTTTGATGTAAAATATATCCAGTAACATTGATGTGAAATTTATCCAGTAACATTGATGTGAAATATATCCAGTAACTTTGATGTGAAATATATCCAGTAACATTGATGTGAAATATATCCAGTAACATTGATGTGAAATATATCCAGTAACTTTGATGTGAAATATATCTAGTAACATTGATGTGAAATATATCCAGTAACTTTGATGTGAAATATATCCGGTAACTTTGATGTGAAATATATCCAGTAACATTGATGTGAAATATATCCAGTAACATTAATGTGAAATATATCCAGTAACATTGATGTGAAATATATCCAGTAACATTGATGTGAAATATATCCAGTAACATTGATGTGAAATATATCCAGTAACTGATGTGAAATATATCCAGTAACATTGATGTGAAATATATCCAGTAACATTGATGTGAAATATATCCAGTAACATTGATGTGAAATATATCCAGTAACATTGATGTGAAATATATCCAGTAACTTTGATGTGAAATATATCCAGTAACATTGATGTGAAATATATCCAGTAACTTTGATGTGAAATATATCCAGTAACTTTGATGTGAAATATATCCAGTAACTTTGATGTAAAATATATCCAGTAACATTGATGTGAAATTTATCCAGTAACATTGATGTGAAATATATCCAGTAACATTGATGTAAAGGATAACGATCCCTCATACTTTGCAGCACCATTTAAAGGGGCAATCTGCAGTTGAAACAACAACAAAGCGCCACCCCGTCACTTGTCTTCGTAAACAACTGAGGGATGGGGTTGAAGAAATTGAAGTGGATGTAGCAATCGCAGATTGCCCCTGTAATGCCTTCTAGTGATTCTCTTCTGTTTTATAGGGCTCGTCGTTTTGCCATTAAGCTAATTGGGTCTTTCAGCATGTTTCAAATACAGTTATATTGCAAGACTGGTAATATTGTTTTTAAAAGTTAGATCGATTTCTCATACCCTGTCAACAGTTTTCTCATTCTAACAGAGGGCCAAGGGTTGGAGTTAAGTCAGTTTGTGTTGGCCTTTGGTGGAGTGGATACTGGATATAGAATATAATCCTTGTCAAGATGGCACACACAGTCAGTGAAAAATTCCCCACCTCACTGCCCAAAAAACAAAAATAACGTATTCGTACTAGCTAAAATTGAAAGCATATGTCCAGGGTCAGTGATGTAAATGTAAGAATGTGTTAATTCACTAATGAACAGTGAATCCATTAGACATTTGATTACACATTCTGGGCAGCAGATAAATCAACACGCAGTGTTGTCCAAACACATGCCCTCGCCAGACAAACTTGTTTTCTGTCCGACTGTGGTTTTCCAACAGTCTAAATCCATGAAGCCGAATTTCGCTCACAACAAACCAGCATATTTTTCAAATCTGCATCCCCTCGTAAAGAAGCCTGGTCGGGCCGAGGCTTGAGTGGCTAGAGCTAACTGTCTGTTTTGTACCGCCCACGCTTTCAGGCCTCTGTCTCATCCATTCAAGCCTCTACATAAGGTTTTTATTAACTCTACGGCAATTCATGAGCAAGAGGGAATGAGGTTTTTAAAAGTTTGTTTTTAAAGGGTTGTAAATAATGCTGTACTGATTCAGAGCTCCTAGCTCCCCACAAGGCTTTGGAAATATTGAGCCATGTTGAGTATGTTTATAATACATTGTCCCAGGGGAAGCTGAGCTCGTGGCACAGATGTATTAGAGCGGGGGGGGGAGTGTCGCTGGCTATTAAAGTGCAGTGTTAATAGGAGGAACCTCCTTCATATTTAAGTGGCTGAGTGGGTGTGATCTGTCATTCCAGTTGCTGCTGTCAAGGATGCCGTATTATCCTAACGTGTAACCATAACATTATCTGACTTCTGTCTGTGTAAGAGTTATTGGTGGTTAGGCGGCCCTATTCACTGATTTGGTTTTTCACTGATTCATGTTTCATACAGAAGAAAAAACCTAATGGAGTAAAACCTCATTCTGGGGGGGGGTAAATTTCCATGAACGTTTTGTAAATAGCCAGTCTGCTTGTGAGGAGAGTAGGGGTTTCCTAAGTCAGCACAGAGCATGTTTCATTCAGACGGAGCTCAGAGATGGAGAGTTACAGTACACTGGCGCAGCTGCTTTGAATGTAAGAAGGTAGGGTTGGGGTA